>NW_025950473.1:160772-198314 GCF_021028975.2 Sphaerodactylus townsendi
GGGGGGGGGGGGTGGGGGGGGGGGGGGGTGGGGGGGGGGGGGGGTGGGGGGGGGGGGGGGTGGGGGGGGGGGGGGGTGGGGGGGGGGGGGGGTGGGGGGGGGGGGGGGTGGGGGGGGGGGGGGGTGGGGGGGGGGGGGGGTGGGGGGGGGGGGGGGTGGGGGGGGGGGGGGGTGGGGGGGGGGGGGGGTGGGGGGGGGGGGGGGTGGGGGGGGGGGGGGGTGGGGGGGGGGGGGGGTGGGGGGGGGGGGGGGTGGGGGGGGGGGGGGGTGGGGGGGGGGGGGGGTGGGGGGGGGGGGGGGTGGGGGGGGGGGGGGGTGGGGGGGGGGGGGGGTGGGGGGGGGGGGGGGTGGGGGGGGGGGGGGGTGGGGGGGGGGGGGGGTGGGGGGGGGGGGGGGTGGGGGGGGGGGGGGGTGGGGGGGGGGGGGGGTGGGGGGGGGGGGGGGTGGGGGGGGGGGGGGGTGGGGGGGGGGGGGGGTGGGGGGGGGGGGGGGTGGGGGGGGGGGGGGGTGGGGGGGGGGGGGGGTGGGGGGGGGGGGGGGTGGGGGGGGGGGGGGGTGGGGGGGGGGGGGGGTGGGGGGGGGGGGGGGTGGGGGGGGGGGGGGGTGGGGGGGGGGGGGGGTGGGGGGGGGGGGGGGTGGGGGGGGGGGGGGGTGGGGGGGGGGGGGGGTGGGGGGGGGGGGGGGTGGGGGGGGGGGGGGGTGGGGGGGGGGGGGGGTGGGGGGGGGGGGGGGTGGGGGGGGGGGGGGGTGGGGGGGGGGGGGGGTGGGGGGGGGGGGGGGTGGGGGGGGGGGGGGGTGGGGGGGGGGGGGGGTGGGGGGGGGGGGGGGTGGGGGGGGGGGGGGGTGGGGGGGGGGGGGGGTGGGGGGGGGGGGGGGTGGGGGGGGGGGGGGGTGGGGGGGGGGGGGGGTGGGGGGGGGGGGGGGTGGGGGGGGGGGGGGGTGGGGGGGGGGGGGGGTGGGGGGGGGGGGGGGTGGGGGGGGGGGGGGGTGGGGGGGGGGGGGGGTGGGGGGGGGGGGGGGTGGGGGGGGGGGGGGGTGGGGGGGGGGGGGGGTGGGGGGGGGGGGGGGTGGGGGGGGGGGGGGGTGGGGGGGGGGGGGGGTGGGGGGGGGGGGGGGTGGGGGGGGGGGGGGGTGGGGGGGGGGGGGGGTGGGGGGGGGGGGGGGTGGGGGGGGGGGGGGGTGGGGGGGGGGGGGGGTGGGGGGGGGGGGGGGTGGGGGGGGGGGGGGGTGGGGGGGGGGGGGGGTGGGGGGGGGGGGGGGTGGGGGGGGGGGGGGGTGGGGGGGGGGGGGGGTGGGGGGGGGGGGGGGTGGGGGGGGGGGGGGGTGGGGGGGGGGGGGGGTGGGGGGGGGGGGGGGTGGGGGGGGGGGGGGGTGGGGGGGGGGGGGGGTGGGGGGGGGGGGGGGTGGGGGGGGGGGGGGGTGGGGGGGGGGGGGGGTGGGGGGGGGGGGGGGTGGGGGGGGGGGGGGGTGGGGGGGGGGGGGGGTGGGGGGGGGGGGGGGTGGGGGGGGGGGGGGGTGGGGGGGGGGGGGGGTGGGGGGGGGGGGGGGTGGGGGGGGGGGGGGGTGGGGGGGGGGGGGGGTGGGGGGGGGGGGGGGTGGGGGGGGGGGGGGGTGGGGGGGGGGGGGGGTGGGGGGGGGGGGGGGTGGGGGGGGGGGGGGGTGGGGGGGGGGGGGGGTGGGGGGGGGGGGGGGTGGGGGGGGGGGGGGGTGGGGGGGGGGGGGGGTGGGGGGGGGGGGGGGTGGGGGGGGGGGGGGGTGGGGGGGGGGGGGGGTGGGGGGGGGGGGGGGTGGGGGGGGGGGGGGGTGGGGGGGGGGGGGGGTGGGGGGGGGGGGGGGTGGGGGGGGGGGGGGGTGGGGGGGGGGGGGGGTGGGGGGGGGGGGGGGTGGGGGGGGGGGGGGGTGGGGGGGGGGGGGGGTGGGGGGGGGGGGGGGTGGGGGGGGGGGGGGGTGGGGGGGGGGGGGGGTGGGGGGGGGGGGGGGTGGGGGGGGGGGGGGGTGGGGGGGGGGGGGGGTGGGGGGGGGGGGGGGTGGGGGGGGGGGGGGGTGGGGGGGGGGGGGGGTGGGGGGGGGGGGGGGTGGGGGGGGGGGGGGGTGGGGGGGGGGGGGGGTGGGGGGGGGGGGGGGTGGGGGGGGGGGGGGGTGGGGGGGGGGGGGGGTGGGGGGGGGGGGGGGTGGGGGGGGGGGGGGGTGGGGGGGGGGGGGGGTGGGGGGGGGGGGGGGTGGGGGGGGGGGGGGGTGGGGGGGGGGGGGGGTGGGGGGGGGGGGGGGTGGGGGGGGGGGGGGGTGGGGGGGGGGGGGGGTGGGGGGGGGGGGGGGTGGGGGGGGGGGGGGGTGGGGGGGGGGGGGGGTGGGGGGGGGGGGGGGTGGGGGGGGGGGGGGGTGGGGGGGGGGGGGGGTGGGGGGGGGGGGGGGTGGGGGGGGGGGGGGGTGGGGGGGGGGGGGGGTGGGGGGGGGGGGGGGTGGGGGGGGGGGGGGGTGGGGGGGGGGGGGGGTGGGGGGGGGGGGGGGTGGGGGGGGGGGGGGGTGGGGGGGGGGGGGGGTGGGGGGGGGGGGGGGTGGGGGGGGGGGGGGGTGGGGGGGGGGGGGGGTGGGGGGGGGGGGGGGTGGGGGGGGGGGGGGGTGGGGGGGGGGGGGGGTGGGGGGGGGGGGGGGTGGGGGGGGGGGGGGGTGGGGGGGGGGGGGGGTGGGGGGGGGGGGGGGTGGGGGGGGGGGGGGGTGGGGGGGGGGGGGGGTGGGGGGGGGGGGGGGTGGGGGGGGGGGGGGGTGGGGGGGGGGGGGGGTGGGGGGGGGGGGGGGTGGGGGGGGGGGGGGGTGGGGGGGGGGGGGGGTGGGGGGGGGGGGGGGTGGGGGGGGGGGGGGGTGGGGGGGGGGGGGGGTGGGGGGGGGGGGGGGTGGGGGGGGGGGGGGGTGGGGGGGGGGGGGGGTGGGGGGGGGGGGGGGTGGGGGGGGGGGGGGGTGGGGGGGGGGGGGGGTGGGGGGGGGGGGGGGTGGGGGGGGGGGGGGGTGGGGGGGGGGGGGGGTGGGGGGGGGGGGGGGTGGGGGGGGGGGGGGGTGGGGGGGGGGGGGGGTGGGGGGGGGGGGGGGTGGGGGGGGGGGGGGGTGGGGGGGGGGGGGGGTGGGGGGGGGGGGGGGTGGGGGGGGGGGGGGGTGGGGGGGGGGGGGGGTGGGGGGGGGGGGGGGTGGGGGGGGGGGGGGGTGGGGGGGGGGGGGGGTGGGGGGGGGGGGGGGTGGGGGGGGGGGGGGGTGGGGGGGGGGGGGGGTGGGGGGGGGGGGGGGTGGGGGGGGGGGGGGGTGGGGGGGGGGGGGGGTGGGGGGGGGGGGGGGTGGGGGGGGGGGGGGGTGGGGGGGGGGGGGGGTGGGGGGGGGGGGGGGTGGGGGGGGGGGGGGGTGGGGGGGGGGGGGGGTGGGGGGGGGGGGGGGTGGGGGGGGGGGGGGGTGGGGGGGGGGGGGGGTGGGGGGGGGGGGGGGTGGGGGGGGGGGGGGGTGGGGGGGGGGGGGGGTGGGGGGGGGGGGGGGTGGGGGGGGGGGGGGGTGGGGGGGGGGGGGGGTGGGGGGGGGGGGGGGTGGGGGGGGGGGGGGGTGGGGGGGGGGGGGGGTGGGGGGGGGGGGGGGTGGGGGGGGGGGGGGGTGGGGGGGGGGGGGGGTGGGGGGGGGGGGGGGTGGGGGGGGGGGGGGGTGGGGGGGGGGGGGGGTGGGGGGGGGGGGGGGTGGGGGGGGGGGGGGGTGGGGGGGGGGGGGGGTGGGGGGGGGGGGGGGTGGGGGGGGGGGGGGGTGGGGGGGGGGGGGGGTGGGGGGGGGGGGGGGTGGGGGGGGGGGGGGGTGGGGGGGGGGGGGGGTGGGGGGGGGGGGGGGTGGGGGGGGGGGGGGGTGGGGGGGGGGGGGGGTGGGGGGGGGGGGGGGTGGGGGGGGGGGGGGGTGGGGGGGGGGGGGGGTGGGGGGGGGGGGGGGTGGGGGGGGGGGGGGGTGGGGGGGGGGGGGGGTGGGGGGGGGGGGGGGTGGGGGGGGGGGGGGGTGGGGGGGGGGGGGGGTGGGGGGGGGGGGGGGTGGGGGGGGGGGGGGGTGGGGGGGGGGGGGGGTGGGGGGGGGGGGGGGTGGGGGGGGGGGGGGGTGGGGGGGGGGGGGGGTGGGGGGGGGGGGGGGTGGGGGGGGGGGGGGGTGGGGGGGGGGGGGGGTGGGGGGGGGGGGGGGTGGGGGGGGGGGGGGGTGGGGGGGGGGGGGGGTGGGGGGGGGGGGGGGTGGGGGGGGGGGGGGGTGGGGGGGGGGGGGGGTGGGGGGGGGGGGGGGTGGGGGGGGGGGGGGGTGGGGGGGGGGGGGGGTGGGGGGGGGGGGGGGTGGGGGGGGGGGGGGGTGGGGGGGGGGGGGGGTGGGGGGGGGGGGGGGTGGGGGGGGGGGGGGGTGGGGGGGGGGGGGGGTGGGGGGGGGGGGGGGTGGGGGGGGGGGGGGGTGGGGGGGGGGGGGGGTGGGGGGGGGGGGGGGTGGGGGGGGGGGGGGGTGGGGGGGGGGGGGGGTGGGGGGGGGGGGGGGTGGGGGGGGGGGGGGGTGGGGGGGGGGGGGGGTGGGGGGGGGGGGGGGTGGGGGGGGGGGGGGGTGGGGGGGGGGGGGGGTGGGGGGGGGGGGGGGTGGGGGGGGGGGGGGGTGGGGGGGGGGGGGGGTGGGGGGGGGGGGGGGTGGGGGGGGGGGGGGGTGGGGGGGGGGGGGGGTGGGGGGGGGGGGGGGTGGGGGGGGGGGGGGGTGGGGGGGGGGGGGGGTGGGGGGGGGGGGGGGTGGGGGGGGGGGGGGGTGGGGGGGGGGGGGGGTGGGGGGGGGGGGGGGTGGGGGGGGGGGGGGGTGGGGGGGGGGGGGGGTGGGGGGGGGGGGGGGTGGGGGGGGGGGGGGGTGGGGGGGGGGGGGGGTGGGGGGGGGGGGGGGTGGGGGGGGGGGGGGGTGGGGGGGGGGGGGGGTGGGGGGGGGGGGGGGTGGGGGGGGGGGGGGGTGGGGGGGGGGGGGGGTGGGGGGGGGGGGGGGTGGGGGGGGGGGGGGGTGGGGGGGGGGGGGGGTGGGGGGGGGGGGGGGTGGGGGGGGGGGGGGGTGGGGGGGGGGGGGGGTGGGGGGGGGGGGGGGTGGGGGGGGGGGGGGGTGGGGGGGGGGGGGGGTGGGGGGGGGGGGGGGTGGGGGGGGGGGGGGGTGGGGGGGGGGGGGGGTGGGGGGGGGGGGGGGTGGGGGGGGGGGGGGGTGGGGGGGGGGGGGGGTGGGGGGGGGGGGGGGTGGGGGGGGGGGGGGGTGGGGGGGGGGGGGGGTGGGGGGGGGGGGGGGTGGGGGGGGGGGGGGGTGGGGGGGGGGGGGGGTGGGGGGGGGGGGGGGTGGGGGGGGGGGGGGGTGGGGGGGGGGGGGGGTGGGGGGGGGGGGGGGTGGGGGGGGGGGGGGGTGGGGGGGGGGGGGGGTGGGGGGGGGGGGGGGTGGGGGGGGGGGGGGGTGGGGGGGGGGGGGGGTGGGGGGGGGGGGGGGTGGGGGGGGGGGGGGGTGGGGGGGGGGGGGGGTGGGGGGGGGGGGGGGTGGGGGGGGGGGGGGGTGGGGGGGGGGGGGGGTGGGGGGGGGGGGGGGTGGGGGGGGGGGGGGGTGGGGGGGGGGGGGGGTGGGGGGGGGGGGGGGTGGGGGGGGGGGGGGGTGGGGGGGGGGGGGGGTGGGGGGGGGGGGGGGTGGGGGGGGGGGGGGGTGGGGGGGGGGGGGGGTGGGGGGGGGGGGGGGTGGGGGGGGGGGGGGGTGGGGGGGGGGGGGGGTGGGGGGGGGGGGGGGTGGGGGGGGGGGGGGGTGGGGGGGGGGGGGGGTGGGGGGGGGGGGGGGTGGGGGGGGGGGGGGGTGGGGGGGGGGGGGGGTGGGGGGGGGGGGGGGTGGGGGGGGGGGGGGGTGGGGGGGGGGGGGGGTGGGGGGGGGGGGGGGTGGGGGGGGGGGGGGGTGGGGGGGGGGGGGGGTGGGGGGGGGGGGGGGTGGGGGGGGGGGGGGGTGGGGGGGGGGGGGGGTGGGGGGGGGGGGGGGTGGGGGGGGGGGGGGGTGGGGGGGGGGGGGGGTGGGGGGGGGGGGGGGTGGGGGGGGGGGGGGGTGGGGGGGGGGGGGGGTGGGGGGGGGGGGGGGTGGGGGGGGGGGGGGGTGGGGGGGGGGGGGGGTGGGGGGGGGGGGGGGTGGGGGGGGGGGGGGGTGGGGGGGGGGGGGGGTGGGGGGGGGGGGGGGTGGGGGGGGGGGGGGGTGGGGGGGGGGGGGGGTGGGGGGGGGGGGGGGTGGGGGGGGGGGGGGGTGGGGGGGGGGGGGGGTGGGGGGGGGGGGGGGTGGGGGGGGGGGGGGGTGGGGGGGGGGGGGGGTGGGGGGGGGGGGGGGTGGGGGGGGGGGGGGGTGGGGGGGGGGGGGGGTGGGGGGGGGGGGGGGTGGGGGGGGGGGGGGGTGGGGGGGGGGGGGGGTGGGGGGGGGGGGGGGTGGGGGGGGGGGGGGGTGGGGGGGGGGGGGGGTGGGGGGGGGGGGGGGTGGGGGGGGGGGGGGGTGGGGGGGGGGGGGGGTGGGGGGGGGGGGGGGTGGGGGGGGGGGGGGGTGGGGGGGGGGGGGGGTGGGGGGGGGGGGGGGTGGGGGGGGGGGGGGGTGGGGGGGGGGGGGGGTGGGGGGGGGGGGGGGTGGGGGGGGGGCGAGGTGGGGGGGGGGGGGGGTGGGGGGGGGGGGGGGTGGGGGGGGGGTGGGGTGGGGGGGGGGGGGGGGGTGTGGGGGGGGGGGGGGGGGGTGGGGGGGGGGGTGGTGGGGGGGGGGGTGGGGGGGGGGGGGGGGGGGGGGGGGGGGGGGGGGAGGGGGGTGGGGAGGTTGGGGGGTGGGGGTGGGGGGGGTGTTGGGCCAGGGGTGTGGTGGGGGTGTGGGGGGGGTCATGAACTACCTGGCTCACAACCACCGGGTGTCCCGGACAAAGGGACAATGGTCTTGCCCCCAGGTGAGGATTAGGCCCAGACGCTGATGCTCCTCTCCACACGTAGCAGCCAGGTGAGATCATGCATCACATGATGATCTCTCAGTCTCCCGCTCTCCCGGAATTCCCCCCATTCCGCCCTTCTACACGCTCCCGTTAGAATCATAATAAAAGGTGCCAGGAACCAGCACGCGGCAGAGTCGCTAGGAACACGGACACCCGCGCTCCCGCTGCTGGCACTCTCCACCAGATGTTATCACCGCGTCTCATCTCGTTCTTGCGCTGACCTCGCGGTCACGACTACAAGCTGGTGCCGAAACCCGGGAATCCTCGAACCTCCACCCTGCTTACCGTCGCCTGGGAAAGGGCCGCGGTACCGACGTCCGCTGGATCGGCGCATCCAGGGACCCACCTTCGGTATCGCCCGTCCGCTGGATCGGCGCATCCAGGGACCCGAGTCCTAGGACACTCTCTCGTCCGACGGAACACCGGTAAGTATGGGAGCTTGCAAAAGCAGGGCTTATGACAAGCACGTTAACGAACTAAAAGCGTTAGCGAAACGCGGCAGGGTCCCCATAAAGAGAGGGGAGCTGCGCAAATTGGTTGAGGAGATTGAAGCTCAATGTCCATGGTACCCGGAGGGGGGGACATTGAATCTTAAGGATTGGGAAAACATCGGGCGCACTCTTCGCACAGAGCCTCGGGCGCCGATGTCACTGCTACTGACGTGGAGACAATGTTATGTCGCCATCAGCCTGCAGGTCTATGGCTCCCTTGCTGTAGATCGCCCTCCTTTCGACCTTTCAACTTCAGTTTCACCCCCGGAATTTTCTCTATCCTCTAAATTGGACGCCTGTCCTCCTTCTGCCCCCCTTGCTCCCCTGCCTCCTTCAAATTCGCCCGCGGCTCAGCCGCCCCCTCCCCTTGCTCCGCCTTCATTTTCTGAAGCCATAGCACCTCCGTCAGCGCCACGTAATGGCGCGGGTTTCAAAACCCTCGCAGAACGTATTAGCCACGACCTGCAAAAAAAGGAAACCCTGACGGAAGACGATGCCGATATCCTCGCCCTATGCCCCGTTCACTTCACGGATACCGAGGGGGAGGGTGGCATTATTCGGCGGGTTGTCGAGTACCGCCCTTTAGGCTATAACATCCTCACCGAGCTCCGCAAAGCGATGCGGGACGTAGGAGTCACCAGCCCCTATGTGAGAGGCATGCTGGAAGCAGTCGCAAGGAATCACCTAATGGTTCCGGATGACTGGAAGACCACCTTTCGCATGCTTTTGAGCCCTGCACAATATGTGATCTGGGAAAGCGAGTTCCGCCAGCAATGTTTCGCTAGGGGAGCCGCCTCAGGCGGCGCCTACACCGCCGCGCAACTTTACGGCTTCGATGCCTTCGCCAACCCCAACGATCAGATTGTCCTGCCAGAGGCCACCCTTACGGTCGCCTCTGAGGAGGAGGAGGAGGAGGAGGAGGAGGAGGAGGAGGAGGAGGAGGAGGAGGAGGAGGAGGAGGAGGAGGAGGAGAAGAAGAAGAAGAAGAAGAAGAAGAAGAAGAAGAAGAAGAAGAAGAAGAAGAAGAAGAAGAAGAAGAAGAATTTGGATTTATATCCCCCCTTTCTCTCCTGTAAGGAGACTCGAAGGGGCTAACAAACTCCTTTCTGGGGTGCTGCGTGGTTTCCGGGCTGTATGGCCGTGTTCTAGCAGCATTCGCTCCTGACGTTTCGCCTGCATCTGTGGCTGGCATCTTCAGAGGATCTGATAGTAGGAAAGACCACGGCCACACAGCCCGGAAAACCCACCAGAACCAGTCGAATCCGGCTGTGAAAGCCTTCGACAATACATTGTTTTAAAGATTGTTACTATAAGACTTAACAGAGAAAAGTATTTTAATTATCTGTAGCATTTATTAAGTTGGAATTTTAAGTATGCAGTTAAAGAGTGAGTGGTATTAATTTTTACTGTTCATACTCGATGCAGATGAAATTGGGAGTACTCCTGTCGGGTGAACTTTTTGTAGTTTTTGATCTTTTTGCAAGCATCGAAAGCATGAATAAAATCTGAATAGTAAAAAAAATAAAAGCAAATACACCTGGCTGAGTTCAGTGGGACGACCGTTTTAGCAGGTGCCCTCGGGCAGGTAGGCCTAATTGCTCATTTTGGAGAAAATGAGGATGAAAGCGGATCTTCAAGCTACCCAAACAGCTACCTGCTGTGCTGGCAGTTTTCGGACAAAACGGCGACATGAAATAACGGAAGCGTTTGATCTCCAGGCATTCAAAAGGCATCCAAAAAAATCTTCAATGAGGCAGGCAGGCTACCAACAAAACAAGCGGTGCGCCGCGACGGAGAGTCGTGGAGTGGCGAAAGGGAAAGGACAAACATTCCAAAACGACCCAAACGGTCCATATCAAATAACCTCTGAGGCCCCTTCCGCACATGCAGAATAATGCACTTTTAATCCACTTTCACAATTGTTTGCAAGTGGATTTTGCTATTCCGCATAGCTGCAAAGTGCATTGAAAGTGGGTTGAAAGTGGATTATTCTGCATGTGCGGAAGGGGCCAGAGAGTCGTTGATGGAGACGGGTTCCCTTGATATGGGTGGTTTCTGCACAGCTCAAATATGACGGGCTGAGGAAGCTATTTCTCCCATTTGGGGAATGAATTCCGCACAGAACTTCAAAATCTGACCAGTCTGGGCCATCCAGGATAATTGACTATTGTCCACCAGATCTGCCCACAAGGGCCTGTGTGGTGTAGTGGTTAAGAGCAGGTGCACTCTAATCTGGGGAATGAGGTTTGATTCCCCGCTCTTCCACTTGAGCCGTGGAGGCTTATCTGGTGAACCAGATTAGCTGGTGCACTCCAACACATGCCAGCTGGGTGACCTTGGGCTAGTCACAATTCTTCGGAGCCCTCTCAGCCCCACCCACCTCACAGGGTGTTTGTTGTGGGGGTGGGGGAGGAGATTGTGGGCCCCTTGGAGGTGGGGGAGGAGATTGTGAGCCACTTACAGAAGAGAAAGGGGGGATATAAATCCAGTGGCGTAGGAGGTTAAGAGATCGTGTATCTAATCTGGAGGAACTGGGTTTGATTCTCAGCTCTGCCGCCTGAGCTGTGGAGGCTTATCTGGGGAAGGCTTATCTGGGGAATTCAGATTAGCCTGTACACTCCCACATGCGCCAGCTGGGTGATCTTGGGCTAGTCACAGCTTCTTGGAGCTCTCTCAGCCCCACCTACCTCACAGGGTGTTTGTTGTGAGGGGGGAAGGGCAAGGAGAATGTAAGCCACTTTGAGTCTCCTTACAGGAGAGAAAGGGGAGATATAAATCCAAACTCTTCTTCTTCTTTTTTCTCCCCACTCAAAGAGCAAAAGATGACTCATGGCCTTGCTTCTGCCACCAGCCATGCTTTCTGGTGAATCACGACAAGAGCTCAAAACATCCCACGGCATCGCCGGGCATAACCGATGCTGTGCTTATGGACGGCACAAGTGCATTTGGCCGCGGAGCTCCTGAGTCACGCAAGCTGCTCTCAACGGCTTGCACTGCAACAGCAACCAGAAACGATCTGGCGGCTGAAGCAGCCGGTTTCCAGCTGAGCGTGGCACGTGGCACTCCGCAGCCACTGACTCCGTCAACAGGCATCGGGCAAGTCCGGTCGAGCAAGTGGGCGAAAACAAAACGACAAGTGACCTGGGAATATTCAGACAGGCTGTCGAGCCTCATCTCCCTCTCCACCACTGTCGGCAGGCGAGCCTTTCTCCAGCGCATAGATATCAGTTCCCACGCATGGATCCGGTGACCGGTTCGGCTAGATAAATGGGCGCCCGTTGCCTTGAATTCGAAATACCGTTTTGAGCTGCAATTTGGCAGCAGGAGCAGCGGGGGGAGCGGGGAACTTCTGAGAAAGGGCCGCGAGCGCTCTTCAGTGATTTGCATGTTGTTTTTATATATAAAAATCGCAACACAGCGTAGTTTCTGGCTCCCTGCAAACGGGCCTCGGAGAGTCAAGGAGGTTGCGTGGAACATCGGGGCTTTGTTCAGAATTACTCCTGCTTCATTCCGAATTATCCGACTATTACTGATGCTCTTTCATCTGCTGCTGTACAGATGAACACAGAAAGCACTTGAAATAATTACTTCTACCGTCCTCCACAGTTCTGGGCTAACCAGAACAGGGCGGTAGATTCAGATATCAGTATTTTCTGGATAGATGGTATCTGGGATTTTCTGGAAAACAGGGCAAGGGGTCTGGAAAAGTCACAGAAATATTCAGGAGTAACCGGGAATATTAGGAGCAAGCATGTAAAGAGTACCAGGACTAATTTTATTTTAATTTCACTGCGAGCTCTGTGTGTCTGCACAGCGTGGTCGTAGTAGTTAAAGATCAGGTGCACTCACAATCTGAGGAGACCGGGTTTGATTCCCCGCTCCGCCTCTTGAGCTGTGGAGGCTTATCTGGGGAACCAGATTAGCTCATGCACTCCAACACATGCCAGCTGGGTGACCTTGGGCTAGTCACAGTTCTTCAGAGCTCTCTCAGCTCCATCGACCTCACAGGGTGTTTGCTGTGTGGGGAGGGAGGGAAGGGAGATTGTAAGCCCCTTTGGGCCTCCTGACAGGAGAGAAAGGGGGATATAAATCCAAACTCCTCCTCCTCCTCCTCCTCTTCTTGTTCTTCTTCTCCTCCTCCTCCTTCTTCTCCTTCCTCTTCCTCTTCCTCTTCTTCTTCTTCCTCCCAGTGCTTGGTATCAGCTTGCCATGTTCGCTTGGTTTCGATTCCGTCCTTTGAAACTTTGTCGGTCTTGAAACGGTGCATTCTTTACTCAAGTCAGTCTACATTGGGTTTGGGGTTTGCTGAGGATTCACCGAGATTTGACATGATGGAGTTGCGAATTCAGGGAGATCCCCAGGTCTGCGCCTGGAAGGCTTGGCATCAACCCTAGCATCCACATAAAGGGCGGTCTCTTCCATGTGACGTCTTCCCCCACACATGGGGGGAGCACTAAAAATATGACCCCCACCCTTCACCAATGAAATGAACGAACACATTTCAGAACTTACCTCCATCTTGGTCTACCCATGCATTAAAAACACGGGAGGCTAGGAATTCATCTCCCCAGATTTTTTGATTTGCTATTTTCAAGCTAATGTGTGTGTTGGGGAGTGCTACATTTGCTACAACACCCAGTCACCCTTCGCAGCCAGACGGGATATGGTCCAGAAGCAGCTTTCACGTTTCCACCTGTGGATTCGAACCCGTGTCATTTTCTCTTCCCCATACGAATCTTAAAAGCTTACCGTTTGGTGACATCTTCTAACTGTTCGATTTTGCCAGCTTTTCACGAGGAAAGAGACTAAATTTTCATATAAAATTATTTACGGCAACATGGACATTGTAAACTTCCATTATTGGGTCGGAGATGAATTAGTGGGTTGCGTTATGTCCATGCACTTTCCCAAGCTAATGGTCTGCTGTTTTGCCTTATGGCCCACTTGACAGTCGCGATCCTAAGCAAAATTACCCTTTGATGACCACCAAAATCAATGGGCTTAGAAGTATGCCAAATTGCACTTAGGTTTTGCACTGTGAGGAATCTTCCAGCTTTACAGTCACAGTGTTGTTTCGTAAATATAAAGGAACCAGAACAAGTTCCCTACCACTCCACCATAAATCTGTTTAATTTGCTCTTTTGCCATTTTAAAAAAAAATATTCCTGGCTGCTTGTTTTAGTTAAGCTGTGCACATTTTACCTTGGAGTCGAAGCTGGTTTTGCAAAGAATTGAGCAATGATTAATAGAAGCGTTAGTAAGAGTTACATGATGCCGACTGCTGCCGCTCCTGATGCTCATTTATGTCCACAGTATTTCATGTTGTACTAGCTGTCGGCATTGACTTCATTTGCCCTCCGATGTAGCTAAGAAAATCATGATTTACGAAAGAGGCTTGTGTGCATGCCTATCGGAGAGGCTCCGGATCAGGGGATTTAGATTTGTTTCCAAACAAATAAAACAAATGTACCAGGAAAGGCCCGGGATTACCTTCAATTGGACAATAAAAGCCAAGATATGCAAATGAAGCAATGGCATTAGGATTTCCCCAGACTTTTGCCTTCAGTTGCCATGCAGTTTGCCTTCAGTTGCCGGCTTTAAGTGCTGTCCTATGAGTCTCAAACTTAGAAGAGAAGAATTTGGATTTACACCCCATGTATCTCTCCTGTAAGGAGACTCAAGGTGGCTTCCAATCTCCTTTCCCTTCCTCTCCCCACAACAGACACCCTTTGAGATAGGTGGGGCTGACAGAGTTCTGAGAGAACTGTGTCTAGCCCAAGGTCACCCAGCAGGAATGTCAGAGTGCGGAAAAACATCTAGTTCACCAGATAAGCCTCCATCGTTCAGGTGGGGGAGTGGGGAATCAAACCCGGTTCTCCAGACTAGAGTCCACCTGCTCTTAACCACTACACCATGCTGGCTCTCTCTTTAGAGAGGTCTAAATGGAGTAAATAACTAAATTAGGTAATGATAACAAATAGAGTGGGGGCAAAATTACTGGAAAGTGAAACTCTAAATCAGATGTGCCCCCCAAAAGGGCTAGAATTGGAAGGGGAACACTTAACCCTCTTTTTAAAAAGGTGTCCAAAATGATATTTGTTTTGCAGCTAGCCCTTCCTGTACACACTGCAAAATTTTATAATCTCACCTGCCTCCAGACTGGGGCCGCTCTGCAAACTGTTTTTGTAGAGAGGGCTATTAAGGCCTAATGATATTTCCTCGTTCACAAATGAGATCCATATTTATTAATCCTTTTTAAGTCTCTTCAGGCAACAGCTGCTGTTGCCATTAAAAAAACGAACCATTTCTAGGAGAATTAAGTGCTTTCTTCGACTTCCTCCTTTCGGAATAAAATGCACCTTTGTAATTAAGGCTCCGATGAAAGCACTGTTATAACAGTGATCATATTGTGCCATTAAAATACACGGTTGCTCTCCTTTTTTTGCAAGGATCCTGTTTAATACACTAGATCAGTGGTGGCGAACCTATGGCATGGGTGCCAGAGGTGGCACTCAGAGCCCTCTCTGTGGGCACGCACAAACAGAGCCCCCCCACACACACACACATCTAGGCTGGCCTGGGACGCTGGGCTCTATTATTAGCATTAAACCTAAGACCTACTGTGTTTCCCCGAATATAAGACAGTGTCTTATATTAATTTTTGCTCCCAAAGATGCGCTATGTCTTATTTTCAGGGGATGTCTTATTTTTTCTGTGTTCTGTTCATTGGGCATGCTTCCAAACAAAAACTTTGCTACGTCTTACTTTCGGGGGATGCCTTCTATTTCGCACTTCAGCAAAACCTCTACTATGTCTTATTTTGGGGGGATGTCTTATATTAGGGGAAACAGGGTAGTTTTGGGGAAGCGGTGTAGGTAACTCTGTTAAGCGCTGTTAAACGCCACTGATTTTCATGCGAAGAACTAAAGCGCGATTCTTTACGTGGGAGTAAGCTTGGTTGCTGGCAATGGGTCTTGCTTCTGAGTAAACCCTCCTAGGGTCATGATTCACCCGTTGGAAGAGTTGCACGGTTGCTTCAAATCAAAGCCACCCACTACCACCAAGCTTACTCCCGAGTAACGCACGCCTCGGAGCCAAGTGTTTTTTCTAAACTAAAACCTCAGTATTCAGGTTAAATTGCCGTGTTGGCACTTTGTGATAAATAAGTGATTAACTGTAGCCCAGTACCTTTATCTCCTGGTTGAGGCCCGGTGGCGTAGAGCAATCACCTTAGCTAGGTGTAATCCCCTGCCTTCTTCCTTTAGCCTTGGACGCCACCTTGGAATTCCACATAAAGAAAGGAAATGCCTGTGTGGCATGGGATCTGTGGAAACAGTATCTCATATGCTGTTGAATTGTCCTTTTTATGAGATAGGTAGGAAGAAGCACATAATCCCCTTCCTGCATGGAAGTGAAGGCATTACAGATAAACAGAAGGTGATATATCTTCTAAACAGCCACAACTACGAGCTGTTGGAAGCGGTGGCTAAATTTTGTAATGGTGTTATTTTAACTCGTCAGAAGTTGTAAAGTTGTAAAGGCTGTTATTATCTTGCTAAGTTAATATTAAACTATTTATATGCCATTAAAGGTATTCGAAATCGAAATCGATAAATAAGTGGGTTTTGGGTTGCAGTTTGGGCACTCGGTCTCGAAAAGGTTCGCCAACACTGCACTAGATGTACAATCCTGAGCAGAGTCTATGGGCGCCAACTCCAGTTCAGAAATTCCTGGAGGTTTTCAAAGGGAGTCTGGGGTGGGAAGGGACCTCAGCGGGGAAGTGATGTTGTAGAGTCACATCTCTGAAGCTGACATTTTATCCAGGGAGCCAGCATGGTGTAGTGGTTAGAGCAGGTGCACTCTAATCTGGAGAACCGGGTTTGAGGCCCCACTCTGCCACTTCAGAGGAGGCTTATCTGGCAAACTGTGTTAGCTTGTGCACTCCGACACATGCCGGCTGGGTGACCTGCTGGCTTGGCCCTTTTCTTCCAACACACAAAAGAAACACACCTACCTGTTATATAGAAGAATATCGGGCTTCCATATCTGGCCATCGGGAAACCGTACGTTCTTCACGCCAGGGTAGTCGGACATGTTCCATTGCAAATAATAGTCCGTCCAATACTGACAAAAGAAAAAAATGGTTAATTTGATTTTCTGCTTATAATAGCTTGCTTGTTTGGAGGTATTGTGCAAACCTGGTGAACCGGATGTGTTTCCGCACTCCTACATTCCTGCTGGGTGACCTTGGGCTAGTCACAGTTCTCTCTGAACTCTCTCAGCCCCACCTACCTCACCAGGTGTCTGTTGCGAGGAAAGGAAGGGAAAGGAGCTTGTAGGCTACCTTGAGTCTCCTTACAGGAGAGGAGGAGGAGGAGGAGGAGGAGGAGGAGGAAGAAGAAGAAGAAGAAGAAGAAGAAGAAGAAGAGGAGGAGGAGGAGGAGGAGGAGGAGGAGGAGGAGGAGGAGGAGGAGTTTGGATTTATATCCCCCCTTTCTCTCCTGCAGGGGAGAGACAAAGGGGCTTACAATCTCCTTGCCCTTCCCCCACACAACAGACACCCTGTGAGGTGGGTGGGACTGAGAGAGCTCCAAAGAACTGTGACTAGCCCAAGGTCACCCAGCTGGCGTGTGTGGGAGTGTAGAGGCTAATCTGAATTCCCCAGATAAGCCTCCACAGCTCAGGCGGCAGAGCTGGGAATCAAACCCGGTTCCTCCCGATTAGATACATGAGCTCTTAACCTCCTATGCCACTGCTGCTCCAAATCCAAAAATCCAAATCCAAAAATCCAAATCCAAAACACTTCTTCTATTCTTCAAATGTACCCTCCCCACAACAGCAATTGGAGTCCTGTAGGGTGTAGCAGAGTACACAGTGAAAGAATCCCGCTTGACGTGAAAACCCAGGAGTGATCTTTGACCACGCTCTCTCACCCAATGTAGCCTACCTTACCAGGTGGTTGTGAGAATAAAATGCAGGAAGAAATCTCTGTGTGTGCGCCGCTCCAAACTCCTTGGAAGTCAAGCAGGATAAAACGCTTTACAAATTTTGTGTTTAGTCAGGGGAGTCAGCAATGCTGAGGGGAGGGGGATCATTGGAAATATTAAAATTGCCTTCCCCCCCCCCCAAACGCCTGCTTACATACAGCAGGCCGCAAAGTGGATTTAAATCTGTTTGTGGCCTTTAGTTCATGCCCCCTCAAGCATAAAATTGGAATATAGCAGTATTTTTAAAGTCTCTGCGTCTGCTTCAATTACATCTCTCTTTAGAGCCGTAACGGGTAGCCCTTTTTTTGGCAGAAAATTATTAAGCTGTAATAACCAATTAGAGGCGTATCAGGCGGGATTGCCCATGGTCTCTCTGCTGATAAGACTCGCGATCGAGTTCTTTTCTATAAAGGAACGACGTTGGTCTATTACTGGGGGGGTGGGGAGTGCCTATGGTGAAAATTATTCTCCTTTTATATTTCCCTGTTCTTATGGGTGGGGGGGGGGGGGGAAGACCTTTTAGGAACAGTTCATACTTAAAAAGGAGAATACATGATTGTGTGGCTTGATTTTTTATTCATTTATGTACTTATACCCTGCTTTTCTCCCTAAGGGGATCTAACCATTGTTCCCTCCTGTCTATTTTATCTTCACAACAGTCCAAGTCAATCTCTGAGTCCGTGCGACAGCCCTGCAGAAGTTTTTCACTGGCGAAATAGCAATTCGAAATACAGTGGAACCTCGGTTATCGTTGCCTTCGGTTTTCATCGGTTTCGGTTTTCATTGATTTTTTTCAGTGAAAAATGTATCTCTGTTTTCATCGATTTGCCTCGGTTTTCATCGATTTGCAGCAAGGGGCAGGGGTTTGTGGAGAAAAATCACCCAGACAAAGCTGTTGCGGGCCGTGTCTGCAACTTGTTTAATGACAACGTCTTGCCCCATTTCAGACCAATCTTAAAGAGGCGTCAGAAACAGACCTCTTTGGACAGCTTTCTGGTGCGACATTGGTCCACTGGCTCTGAAGCTGGTCCTAGTGTTATTGTTTGTTACTGTTTTCAGCATTAAACACTAGGTTTAGTCAGAGGTGGGATCCAGCAGGTTCTCACCAGTTCCCGAGAGTGGGTTACTAATTATTTGTGTGTGCCGAGAGGGGGTTACTAATTGGGTCCGCTTTTGCCATCTCCACGCCCTCACCTCCCCGAGAGGCATCCTGCCTTTGAACGTGAAGGTTCCATATAGCAACTGCGACTAATAATGTAACTCCCTGAACTGGGTTAATCCCTTTCAGGTACTGCAATTCATGGATTCTCAGCCTTTCGTACCTTTTATCTCACCAGTCTCTATCAAAGAACCTGTGTGTTTCACCATTGCTGTGTTCAGATTTGTGAGTTGGGGCATTTTCTATAATGTGATGATGATTTAGAAATGACCTGGTGCAAAAAAAAATTGGGGGGCCGTGGTGGGGTGGCTGCCCATGGGGGGGGGCATCCAACTCAGGTTTTGCCCAGGGCTCAGGTTTGCCTAGGTACGCCTCTGCCCCCTCTGTTGAGGGGGGGCTGGTAAGGGAACCTGTTACTAAAATTTTTGGATCCCACCACTGTACAGTTTAGTCACCCAAAAATGTGTTTTTGGTATGTTTTTTGGAGTGCCTAGAACGGATTAATTGGATCGACATTGATTCCTATGGAAAAGTTTGCCTCTGTTTTCATCGGTTTCGGTTTTCATCGATTCTTTTCGGGCGGATTACCAACGAAAACCGAGGTTCTGTACTGTACTGACTGCAGGTCACACTAGAGTTAAAGCGACTGCTAGAGGGAACGGTTTAGGCCCAATATAGTAGGAATCTGATTCTACATTGGCTCGCTTTTGGTTTTCCTCCGGTGTGTGTGTTTGGAGGAGTTGCTTGCAAATTGTATAATAAAGGGTCATGGAGAGGAGGCAGTTGTTGCCTAGCCAACCGCGCGATGCTTCCAAATGCACAATTTGCAGGCTTTAAAAATTGTCCCTTTCATTATTTAGAACTCATTTGACATTGTATGGGGGGAGGAGGGGGATTTCCCCCTTCAATTACAGGTGAAATTCACGTTCAAGGTAGAGGTTCCGGCTTAAAACGTCCCGCACCACTTCGGCTATCAAGGATGCTGAGAGATTCAGGCCCAGTGGCGTATCTACCTAGGGACAAGGGGTACCCCTTGTTCCCGGGCGCCACTCTTCTGGTCACGTGAGGGGCGCAAAATCAGCCCCCCATGTGACCAGGAAGTCCTGCTGTCTCCTCGTTTTTGCGTGCCCCAATCCGTTTCGCGTGCCCCAACCCCTTCCTGATCCCCAAGCCCCACCCCCCGGCCTCAGTGCTTATAAAGGAAGGTCTCCGAGGCCGGGACTGCAGTCTCTTCTGGCCTGCCTGGAGGGGAGGTCAGAAGAGACTGCAGGCTGCCAGCTGGGAGCCCAGCCAGCAGGGCGAGTCAGGGGGGGAGATGGGCACCCTAGACCTTGCCCATGTCCATGGTGACGTGGGCAGAATCGAGGGCAGTTGGGGTGGAGCCTGGGGGCATCAAGGGTGGAGGGGCAGAGGCTGGGGGCGGCATCCTGGAGACAATTTGTCTCCGGGCACCATTTACCCCTGGAACGCCTCTGTTCAGGCCCCTTCCGCAAGTGCAGAATAATAAACTTCCAGTCAACTTCCAGTCCAATTTGCAACTGGATTTTACTGTGCGGAAGAGCAAAACCCACTTGCAAACAGTGGTGAAAGTGGATAGAAAATGCATTATTCTGCATGTGCGGAAAGGGCTTAAGTCAGTTGCTCCTCTTCCGGGTTGCCTTGTTTGTCATATAATTGCTCCAGTCGTTTATTTTTCGAGAGTCAGAAAAGATTCTTCAGCTACATGCTGTGTACAAAAGCCTAATTACAGGAAAATCCGACCTCTCGTTTCACCCCCGTCACCCCGTTGGCATCGGTTGAGACTGTTTCTGTCCCCTTTTTCTTTGCCCTAGGGTCATCTTCTGCGATTCAGATTAGCTCCCAGCGAATGATCCAAATCACGTCCCTTCTTGCTATACAGAGATCAATTGCCACAGGTCGAGCTGAGCCAGGAAGCCCGACTGTCCGCTCTTGTCTTCTCCGGTTCTCCATCTTTAATTAAACTGGCGCGATGCTTGGGTCCCGCGTTTCACAAACTGATGCACCGTGTTTACGTTCTCCCCCCAGCAACGAACTCATTCTATCGCCGCCGGCGTTCTTCCTAAAAATGCAGTGGTAATAAAATATGGTCTTCCTAAGGGTCTGTGCATCTTTTTTATCGCTGCACATAGTACTGCGCTAAAATGACTCACTTTTCTGAGAACCGTTTCGGTAGCGTCAAAAAAACGCCGCTTTCCATCCATTTTCCTATATTTTTTGCAGTAATGTTTAAACACAGTGTCACCTGCCTTCATTCACCCACATGGATATCATTGTAACACCAAATCCAACTATCTGGTAGTGTGATATCCCATTCGCAATGGGATCTCTCATGAGGAATTAGACAAACTTCTGAAAGAGGAAAAACAGCTGTTTAAAGAAGGGGGAGATAGAACTTAAGAAATAATGGTGCCGATCAGATTTTTTTTTTATAAAAAAAAAAAACCATGCTGTCCAATGCAATGTTAGGCTAGTTCAGTGGTGGCGAACCTATGGCACTCCAGATGTTCATGGACTACAATTCCCATCAGCCCCTGCCAGCATTGGCTATGCTGGTAGGGGCTGAAGGGTATGATCCATGGTATCTGAATATATGGAACTACTACCGAACTTAATCTTGTATTAATTTCTAACAGGCTGAAACTGCAGAAACTCTGCATAGAATTGCATTGGAAGAGATTTGGCAGGGGAATTTCCATTCTGACCAGGCAACCGTTTTAAACCAAAAACCAAAAGCCGAAGACTCACTTTTGAATCTTGAGTTTTAAATCAAACGGCTATAACTCTGACGCACACAGATGGCACTCGACGTTTTTAATGCCGTAGTAAACAGCTTGCACTAAACGCTCAAAATACATCTTCCTGATTTTTGCAAAGACCATCTCTGCATTAGAGATGTCTGGAAGTCATCTACGAACTGCGGCCTCTGTCCTGCCTCATAAGCAGTCTGGGTGAGAGTTCTGAGAGAACTGCGACTTGCCCAAGGTCACCCAGCTGGAATGTAGGAGCAGGGAAACAAATCCGGTTCACCAGATAAGAGTCCACCGCTCATGTGGAGGAGTGGGGAATCAAACCTGGCCCTCCAGATTAGAGTTCACCTGCTCTTAACCACTAAACCATGCTGGCTCTCAAAAGCAATTACTGTACGATTTCAAAGGCAGGGAAACCACCGGGCAGTTTTGCTGAGGATATGCTAATTCCGGAAAAGAAAAAAGGAGAGATTTTTTCCCCTAGATCTCTCGAAAGTACATCAGACCAAACATGTGCAGCAAATGACCTTGAAGATCCGCATCTTTAATTAGTCCATTTTGTACTCAAGAGTTTTTAATTGCCGTCCTAAACATCCTCTCTTACTTTCGCCATACTTTCTGGATCACCGATGCTCAAATGATTTGTTTCAGAAGCTTTGCCAGCGATACATGACAAATTGAATTAATATCCCCTTCTAGGTTTTGTGGGGGGGAGCGGGGTGTTGTTTTCTTTCTTTCATTTCTCTTTACAAAGAAGACAGGCCATGACTGCAGCCGACAAGGGGAGATGGTGCCCTCTCTTCAAACGAATGGCAACGGATCAAACAGAAAATAAATCACTCCTCCAGGAGGGCTCAGAACAACAGAAACCATCTGGAGAGAATCTCTGAATGAGCTCAGGGTTATACCGAATTTGTCTGTCAATTCCATTCTCCTTCCATTTAAAATGTAGGTTACGAAAGGTCGCAAAGTTTATTAGAATCCTTGCTGTTGCATAGACCTGTTGAAGCAGCAGAGACGGCGGGGGAGGGGGGGGTGATACAATTGAGAATTCAACCTCTCAGCCACAAGTCGGTGAGGGCTACTTTTTCCCCTTCTGCCCTCAATTGCGATAAAGACAGATTTAAGGCCCACACAGGCCCTTTCTGCGCAATTCATTTAAAACATTTTTACGAAATGTTTCCTCCACAGAGTTCCGCGCTGTTTGTACCCCCAAATGTTTAATTTCCAGTCTCAAAGGCTCATTCCGCACATGCGGAATAATGCACTTTCAAACTGCTTTCAGTGCTCTTTGAAGCTGTGCGGAAGGGCAAAATCCACTTGCAAACAGTTGTGAAAGTGGTTTGAAAGTGCATTATTTTGCGTGTGCGGAAGGGGCCAAAATGTTTTAAATGGACCCCCTTCTAAAGCGATTCTGCAGCGGAAGCGTTTTGAAAACATCCTTGGTCGCTGTGCGATCTGTGTACGACGTTTCCCGCACTTCTCTGAACTTCCTCCTTGATATCTGATCAATGACCCAAAATTGATTTTAACATCTTTTTAGCAACTGCCTTCAATCATCTGAATAAGTCACAAAAGGCCAATATGGAAGTCAAAGTTTGAATTTCTGTCAACCTTTACAACAGGGGTCTCCAAAGTGATGCTCATATTCTCTGCCTGGCTTCACCAGGTGCTAGTCAAGGCCATGCACAGTGGAGTCAATGCCTGCTATCTAACTCAGAGGTAGGATCCAGCAGGTTCTCACAGGTTCCCGAGAGTAGGTTACTAATTATTTGTGTGTGCCAAAAGGGGGTTACTAATTGGTGATTTTGCCACGTGATTTTTTTGCCCCTTCAGTTAAGCAACCCCTCCTCTCACACAGCAGTAGTGCGCGGGGCAGAACTTGAAGCTTATTGATCTGGCAGAACACCGGCGTCTTTGAAGTGCGTGGCAGCCCTGCATAGCCTGTGTGCATTTGTTTCCCCACCAAGGACAGAGCATGGCTGACTCTGCGTCCTTGCCTGAAGCCCAGCCAGGGTAGCCGCTTGGAATGCCCAATGCGCCCGTGCGTGTCCCAGCCCAACCCCATTGAAGCTCGCCACGCAGTTTGAATCCCACCACCATGGCAGAACCTGTTGCACTAAGGAGTACGGATCCCACCACTGATCTAACTGTCTACATATTTTCTCTGTACTGTTCTCATGTGGGGGGAATGTGAAACCATATTACTGTTAACTGGCTTTTCCAAGCTGTCCTCCAGATCTCTGTTCTCTTCATGGAGTTTGTTTCAGTTTTGGGGGATCTGACAAGCATCCACAAATACCTTTCCTGATGCCCACCAAGTGTTTTTAGAAAGTGTGTGTGGGGGGGTGGGGGTGGGGGGGGGGTTAGATGTGACTTTTTGCCCAGCAGGAGTTCTGGTTGGCCCTTGGAAATGTGCTGTGCAGATTTTCAAAAATGTAAGAAGATTTGGATTTATATCCCCCCTTTCTCTCCTGTAGGAGACTCAAACGGGCTTACAAACTCCTTTCCGTTCCCCCCTCACAACAAAAGCTCCCATATGAGAGAGCTTGTAACTAGCCAAAGGTCCACCCAGCTGGCGTGTGTTGGAGGTGTACAGCCCTAATCCTGAATTGTTCCCAGATAAGCTTGCTCCCACAGCTCAAGCGGCAGAGCTGGGAATCAAGCCAGGTTCCACTCCAGATTAGAGTGCACCTGCTCTTAACTACTAAGTCACTGCTGCTCATTGCTAAGGTTGTGTGAGTGAAGAGAAGCATTGGCGGCCATTTTGTGGGAAGGGGCTCCAGAAATACTCTCCTGGGGCCAGCCATTTGTGGCTGCAATGATCCACCACACACTCCATGGGCTCAAAATGGTTGGGGACTTTTGCTTTATGGTGACAGGGCACCTTCTGGGGTCAATTTCTGAAAACTCACCATGTGCAGCCAAATGTTGGTGGTTAAGACCTGGTTCTTTTCATCCTGTGGAAAGAAAGAAATGGAACAAATCATCATTTGTGTTGAGGGAAAGGAGATCTAATGGCTGTTAAGGGGAGGTGAAGGACTTGTCTTTTAAGCGCAGCATTCGATACATAAGAACATAAGAATGAGCCTGCTGGATCAGACCAGAGTCCATCTAGTCCAGCATTCTGCTACTCGCAGTGGCCCACCAGGTGCCTTTGAGAGCTCACAGGCAGGATGTGAAAGCAATGGCCTTCTGCTGCTGCTGCTGCTCCCGAGCACCTGGTCTGCTAAGACGACGGGCAATCTCAAGATCAAGGAGGATCAAGATTGGGGAGGCCAGAGATCGACTTCTCCTCCATCAATCTGTCTGGCCCTTTTAAAGCTATCCAGGTGAAATTAGCCATCCACCACGTCCTGTGGCGTGCATATTCAGAAACACCAATCACAACGTTGTGTGAAGAAGTGTTTCCAGCTTTGATTAGTCCTAATTCTTCCCCAGCATTTTCAATGGATGCCCCCCTGGTTCTAGTATTGTGCCAGAGAAGAGAGAGAATTTCTCTCTGTCAGCATTTCTACTACCCATGCATAATTTTATAGACTTCAAACATATCCCCCCTCAGACGCCTCCTCTCCAAACTAAAGAGTCCCAAACGCTGCAGCCTCTCCTCCTAAGGAAGGTGCTCCAGTCCCTCAATCATCCTCGTTTCCCTTCTCTGCACTTTTTCTATCTCTTCAATATCCTTTTTGAGATGTGGCGACCAGAACTGAACACAGTACTCCAAGTGCGGTCGCACCACTGTTTTATATAAGGGCAGGACAATCCTAGCAGTTTTATTGTCAACTCCTTTCCTAATTATCCCCAGCATAGAGTTTGCCTTTTTTCACAGCTGCCATGCATTGAGTTGACATTCCCATGGAACTATCAACTAAGACGCCCAAATCCCTTTCCTGGTCTGTGACTGGTCTGATACCTTTCCTGGTCTGATACCTTTCTCAATGAATAAAATAGCAGTAAGAAAGTTGTGTGTCCAAATCAAATCTGCCATTCTGTATATTCTTTTGTCTCTTTACACTGTTTTTTTGCCCTGATCAGCTGTGCAACCCTAGGGCCATTTTCCTGGGAGTAAGCCCCACTGAATAGACGTGAGTAAGATCCTGAGTAGACCTGCTTAGGATTGCTCTAATATGCTAAATTTTTTCACATACAAATTGCAGGTTACTAAATGAGCAAGCAGCGTCAGCATACACCGGCATAAGTTGCGCACCCCGGTTGCCATGTCCCTTGTGGGAACAAATGCTAATAAAAACATAAAACAAATCTAAGAGAAGACACCAGATATGGTGGAGTCTCCTTCTTTGGAGGTTTTTAAAGAGAGGCTGGATGGCCATCTGTCAGGAGTGCTTTGATTGTGTGTTCCTGCACGGCAGGGGGTTGGACTTGATGGCCCTTGGGGGTCTCTTCCAACTCTATGATTCTATGATCACAGCAATCGAGGACAAGAAAGTGACCATGACCGATGTAGCAATTCCAGGCGACAGCGGGGTCAATGGAAAAGAACACGAGAAGGTCACTAAATAATTTCGATCGATTTCGAATACCTTTAATGGCATATAATTAGTTTAACATCAACATTGCAAGATCATAACAGCCTTTACAACTTCTGACGAGTTAAAATAACACCATTTAAAATTTAGCCACGCTTCCAACAGCTCGTGGTTGTGGCTGTTTTAAAAGATATATAACCTTCTGTTTTATCTATAATGCCTTCACTTCCATGCAGGAAGGGAGTTGTTAATGGCGCTTCTTCCTAACTTTCTCATAAAGGACAATTCAGCAGCATGAGATGAGATACTGTTTCCTGAACCCATACCACCGAGGGCATTTCCTTTCTTTATGTGGAATTCCAAGGTGAAGCGTCCAAGGCTAAAGGAGGAAGAGCAGGGCGATTACACCTAAGCTAAAAGGTGATTTGCTCTACGCCACTGGGCCTCAACCAGGGAGATAAAGGTGCCGGAGACCTGAGATTGAAATCCTAACCACAGGTATTCCCCAGAGAGATCGGGGAACCCAGGTTTTATTAGCCTTCCCTCTAGCATCTGTTGAAATTCTCTATCAAAAGAGTCTCTTCTTGATAGCCCTATAGACCTCCTGCTAACTTTTAACGCGTTAACTGGAGGTCCTCCAAGGGAAAATGCCCAACTCATTGAAGTTTGGCTTGATTTTAACCCACCACTGGAGTTGTGTGGAGATAGATGCGATCCCTGGGATGTATCGTCCAGTTCATCTTGATCTAAAACAAATCCTGGCCCAAAGAAACTTGGATAATACGTGACACCAGGCCAGAGTTTCCAACCAATGCTGGCCTGTTTCTAAACACAGGGCGCGTAAGGGGAAGATAGAATGGGGATATCGTGATTTGAAGTTCGAGGTTCAGCGACTATGGCACAAACCAGTTGAGGTCGTCCCAGAGGTATTCGGCACCCCGGGTGCCATTCTGAAAACACTAGAGCTGCACCTGAAACATCTTCAAATCGACAAAATCATCATCTGCCAGATTTAAAAGCCAGCCCTGCTGAGATCCGCACACATACTACACTGATACATTACAATGTCCTTGGCCTCTGGGTGAGGCTCAAATTGTAATAAAAGGCCAACAGCCAGGTAGAGAACTGGTAGCTGTGATATCGAACCATAAACTTAACAGGAATTGTACCCCAGACCTGTGAACACCAGTGTTAGGTATAGTTAGTTCAGTTTAGGTTAGGTTAGTTGAGTGATAAGTTCCTGTATTTCGATTCGTCATTAAGCTAGGTTTTTGTACCAACGTGGGTGTGGTTTATGTAGGGGCTTTGCTCTTGGGTAATTGTGTTTTTCTGTAGTATGCCACAGAATTTTGCATTTTAATTTAATGGGTTTTAGTTGTATGTTGTTGTGAAGTTATGTTGTGTACCGCCCATAGCCCTTCAGGGGTAGGGCGGTATATAAAACTCAATAATAAATAAGTAAATAATGAAGAGAAAGTCGCTATCTATCTTATTATTGTTTGCATATGCTGCTAGCGATGTCTGTTTTTATGACTATGGTTGCTTTATATAATTTATGATGTTATGATTACCGCTTCTGTTGTTCGAAGGCTATGTTTAAAATGCTGTGTTCATTGTTGTTTAGAATATGTTACAATGCTATGTTTTGTCGAAGGCTTTCACGGCCGGAATCACTGGGGTGCTGTGTGGTTTCCGGGCTGTATGGCCGTGTTCTAACAGCATTCTCTCCCTGGCGTTTCATACCTGCATCTGTGAAGCAAGCCTTTATTGGCATAGACAGCAGTACAACAATAATAAAAACAGATTAAAAAGCATATACAATACAGGATATACATGTTAGGACGAAGGAAATCTACTGGCATTTAGTAATTTCCAGGAGAAAGTCTGCCACTATCATACAGAGAAGGATCAGAGTTGTCCAACAAGTAGTGTAATCTAAATAAATCGGGGAGATGGGGGGGTAAATGTAAAGAGAGTAAGATTCACATACTTGGATCCTGATTTTCGCTTGAATCGAGAGACAGTGAAGAGCCGTAATTGGTGGGCCAGAGATTCCAACTGAGCCATCGTTACATGGGCACAATCTTTTTAGCGCTTTTCTTGCTTATTAAATCTGCGATGATTCATTTCAGATACTCTGAAGATGCCAGCCACAGATGCAGGCGAAACGTCAGGAGAGAATGCTGCTAGAACACGGCCATACAGCCCGGAAACCACACAGCACCCAATGCTATGTTTATTGATTCTATGTTTATTGGTGTTATGTTTATCGATGGTTGTTGTTTCATGTTATGATTATTGATATTGTCATTTTGCCACTGTTGTTCACCGCCCTGAGCCCTCCGGGGGAGGGCAGTATATAACTCGAATAAACCAAACCAAAGTTGCCGAGATTTCCTTCCTGTATTCCCTCTCTCATTAGCAAACACCAGTTTTCCAGCCAAGTGTGATTTAGGAACCTTGATGAGAATGGATTCCCTTCTCCCACTAAGACTTTGCCTGGGTGTCACGCAAAAAAAACAACCCCATTACTCATCTTCACTGCCGCTTCCTCGGAGGCTTTTGTTAATGGCTTCGTGAAGATGCTGGTTGTAATTGCCGGAGTTTCGAATAAATACCTCATCAACGTTAATGGCCGCATCCTTATTTCCAAGCCACGCAAACATTTGGGTAACGCGTCCCTGACGGAGGCATCTGCTTCTTTGAAAAATGAAACCCTCAAAGCGTATGGAAGTCTCACTTGCGGAGGGCATAAATCCATATAGCAAGGCCTCGAGCGGATGCCCGCCGGAGTCGCTGGTAAAAGCTTCATTGGTTCCCCCCACCCCCTACACACACACAAGTAGAGCCCTAGGACAGACCAGAAGGAATGGCCTCGATGGAATTCTTTACAGAAAGACTCTTTAAACATGCACGGGGTTTTTAAATCAAGTCATTGCTAGTCTGTTGGGCTGGAATTGAAATCCCGAAACCAGAACTACAAATTAGGTTAGTGGTAGAAAGTGCCTCCAAGTCACAGCTGCTTTACAGAGACTCCATAAGGTTGACAAAGCAAGAGCTGAACAAATGTAGTTTGCCATTGGCTGCCGCTGTGAAGCAATTCTGGACTTCCGTGATGGTCTCCCATCCAAGTACCGGTCAGGGCCAAGTCTGCTTAGTTTCCTAGATCTGATGATACTGGTCTAGCCCGAGCCACTCAGGGCAGAGAAGGAAACAAACTGAGGTGGTTTGCCATTGCCTGCCTCTGCGAAGAAGGAGGAGGAGGAGGAGGAGGAGGAGGAGGAGGAGGAGGAGGAGGAGGAGGAGGAGGAGAAGGAGGGAGGAGGAGGAGGAGGAGGAGGAGGAGGAGGAGGAGGAGGAGGAGAAGGAGAAGGAGGAGGAGAAGGAGGAGGAGAAGGAGGAGGTGGAGGAGAAGGAGAAGGAGAAAAAGGAGAAGGAGATGACGACAACGAGGAGGAGGAGGAGTAGTTTGGATTTATATCCCCTCTTTCTCTCCTGCAAGGAGACCCAAAGAGACTTACAATCTCCTTTCCCCACACCCACAACAAACATCTTTTAAGGTGGAGGGGGCTGAGTGAGCTCAGAAGAACTGTGACTAGCCCAAGATCATCCAGTAGGCATGTGTTGGAGTGCACAAGCTAATCTGGTTCCCCAGATAAAGCCTCCACAGCTCAAGTGGCAGAGCAGGGAATCAAATCCGGTTCTCCAGATCAGAGTGCACCTGCTCTTAACCACTACACCACGCTACCTTGAACTTCCTCCCCTGTGTGATCCAGGCGATATGACACCTGCCCCCCCTAGATACACCAATGGACGTATGTCATCCATGCAAGATATTTGGCCTTTCCCAGTAACTTGTAAAACAGGGCGAAAGAGTGAGCCAGACGGAAAGAGACTCCAGGAGCTGCATTCTAGGTAAGCAAAGAGGCGGCGGCAGAGCAGACAAGAAGAAACTGAGTTTCCTAGGTTGGCTAGCTCTGGTGTCCTCCTACTCCTCTGCTCTATACAGACAAACATGGCAGTCTCCCCCCCCCCCCCAGAAGTCCATTTTTTAAAAAATCCATCATTGAGAAATGACCTTGTAGCCTTCACCTGTTTTCCACAGAAGCCAAGAACTGAGCCAAGAAAAAGGAAGGACCACCCCCCTAAAAACCTAATCTGTCTTGTCTAGCCACTGAGCGTGAGCAAAGATAAAACATCCGGCTGGTTCCCCCTTGTGTGTTTCATTGCTTAGAACACAGGTGTCAAACTCGCGGCCCTCCAGATGTTATGGACTACAGTTCCCATCATCCCCTGCCAGCATCGTGCTGGCAGGGGATGATGGGAACTGTAGTCCGTAACATCTGGAGGGCCGCGAGTTTGACACCAATGGCTTAGAAGATTCAAAATGCATAAGAGTTTGGGGGGCATAACAGCTCCCCTGTGGTTTGCTGCGGCGGAGATTCCCTCCCCAAAAGCCCGTCTTCTGAGCGATTGCTATCTAGCTGGAAAAATGCGAAAACGCTCTGCAGCTGGTTGTTCAGGTCTTGCAGTGAAGGCGTTTGGGATGTTTCTTGTTGAGACAAGAGAGGGATGGCAGGCCTCTGCAATCCAAGGGCTTTGTTCCTCTCGGCTGCCTCTCCAACAGCTTCATTTGGAAACAAAAGGACAGACTTCAGGTTGCGAGCGTCTCCCGCCGAACAATGAGCGTGACAGATCTTCCTTGAAAAATATCAATCCTTCGCATTTGCATGGAAGAGGATAAATCGTACCTTTTGTCAAGGAGACGAAGGTTTCTTGGCGAAGCGCTGGAATGTTTTCTGAACCACAGCGGCACTCAACTTCTTAACAAGGACTGGGGAAGAGGCTTGGGAAATCGACTTCCAAATGTATTGCCAGAGGCTTCCGCGGCCGGAATCAACTGACCGTTGTGGAGCCGGTGTGGTGTAGTGGTTAAGAGCAGGGGGGTTCTAATCTGGAGAACCGGGTTCGATTCCCCACTCCTCCACAGGAGTGGCGGAGGCTTATCTGGTGAACCAGGTGTGTTTCCGCACTCCTACGTTCCTGCTGGGAGACCTTGGGCTAGTCACAGTTCTCTCAGGACTCTCTCAGCCCCGCCTACCTGACAAGGGGTCTGTTGTGGGGAGAGGAAGGGAAAGGAGCTTGTAAACCACCTTGAGTTATCTTACGGGAGAGAAAGGTGGGATATAAATCCAAACTCCTCCTCCTTCTCCTCCTTCGTGGCTGTGTTTTACCAGACCATGGCCCAGTGGCGTTACCCTAGGCAGGAAGAGCTGGAGCCCTGGGCCAGAAACCTGAGAAAGAAAGAAAACAAGCATTGGCAGGAAGGGGGTGGATTTAAAAGGAAAATCTGGGGAAATGCCTGCTGTCAGGGTACAATTATCAAGATAGCAGCACCAAAATTTCAGAGTATCTTCGTGAGACCCTACTGATGATACCACCCAGGTTTGGTGAAGTTTGGTTCAGGGGGTCCAAAGTTATGGACCCTCAAAGGTATAGCCCCCATCTCCTATTAGCTCCCATTGAAAATAATGGAGGATGGGGGCACTCCCTTTGGGAGTCCATAACTTTGGACTCCCTGAACCAAACCTCACCAAATCTGGGTGATATCATCAGGACAGTTTCCCAAAAAATCTCTGAAATTTTGGTGCTGCTAGCCTAAAAACTGCGCTCTTTGCAGGCCAAAAATGGAAAAACGCTGAAAATATAAAAAAATCCCACAAACGAACTTGCAGTTTTTGCGCCCCCCACAAGGCGGTGCCCAGGGCAACTGCCCACTTTGCCCAATGGGAGGAACGCCTCTGCCTCTGACACACAGCCCAAAAAACCCACAACAGCCATTTTCCAAATACTCACTCGTGATTGGTTTCTTTTTCATTTTGTCCCAGCGGAGTAGATTCGTCTCTTGACCCAATTTTAAGAGCACACTGTAGGGTTATCCTGGTCAACTGGATTAGACCCAGTGTGGGGTAGTGGATATGGGGATGGGGGTGGGGGATGGGCTAGAATCCTAGGTTGAAATGCCCGCTTCTGCCACGGAAGTTCATGGTGTCCATGGGCCAAACTCTCAGCCAGGCCTCCCTCTTCAGACTGTTGTGAAAGAATTGTTGTGTCCAACCCCAAATCTCTAGGAATTGTCCAAGCCAGAACTGACAACCCTATCAGGCGGTCGTTTCCCCCAAAGATAAATATATATCCGTGATGCTGAAATTTTGCAATCCTGAATACCTTAAAGTCTCTTCACAGGTTTATTGTCAGGTTTGCCTGAATTTCTAATGAATTCGAGATTGTCCTGTTTTTATGAAGGGGATGGATGGAGCTGAAAGGAAATCGGTTTTTTAAAAAATGACTTCTTGGGGAAGGGAGGCCTGTGTTTGTTTACCCGCCAGGAAGAATTTCTCGTTTGCTTAACGGCCAACCTTAAAATCAATGAGTAATGCAGGATTATGGACCAGAGAGAGCTGGCTTGGGAGAAAATTAGCCGGACAACCCATTTTAGCTGACTAGAGCAGCATTTGAATTCACCGGGTTTTTGCTTTTTTCTCCTTTGCCCCAACTCTTCTTAGAGCCAATATAACCCTTCCTCCCTCCGTTGGTCACTGGCCAAATAAAACTCTCCCTCCCTGTGTCACAGAAGTTAGAAATGGTTGCACAGTTAATTGCAGAACAGGTTAAGACCAAACAAATAATGAAAGGAGGTCGTTGACTCCAGAACAACAGAGGCGGCGCTAAATTTTGATCAGCCAGAGCTGATAAATTGGTATTTTCCCACCATAAAGAGAGACAACAAAAATGAATTCCCACATCCTGTTGGTGAGTCTGTTTGCAGAGATATGTCCGCTTACTACCTACAACAACTGGGACAGCCAGACGTTAGGAAAATACCTGGAATTTTGGCGTGGATGCTGCGAGAAAGTGGGAATGTGCAGAGGGTACCACCACTAATCAGTGGCGGGATTCAAAATAATTTAACAACCTTGGTTCCAGTGGTAGGATTCAAATAATTCCAACAATTGGTTGTTTTGACAAGCACCATTTATGGCTGTGGTTCTGCAGAAGCAGTGCCGAACCGACTGAATCCTACCACTGGATATTATGTTGAACCGTGCTGGAAAAGTTCGGCATGATTCGGCATGATTTGGGCGGTTCAGAACTGCCCCACATGGAGGTCCCAGGTAGCAGGAATTTGTTCAGGTTTACCTTTAATAAACCCCCCAAATTCGAGCGACTTATGAAAAAAAACTGATGGAGTAAGGATTGGACCGTTTGGGTTTTGAAAATTTCTGAGACTATTAAACTCAACCCCAAAGAATGCTGACAAAAAAGCAATGCACCCCCCTGCTCCTTATTTCCTCTGGGCTGGCTGGTCGGCCGGGCAGCATCCCATAATGAGACCAGCATGATCTATTTAATCCGTGCAGTGAGGAGAGGATTTGCTGCCAGCTCCGCGACTGTTTCCTTTCCTCGCCCCACGGAGCATTGCTGTTATTTACTTGATTGTTGTGCCGTTGAAATCCGGGAGGCTAATCAGTCTGTTAATCTCATATCTGATTTATTTTTTCTCATCGCCTCCGATGTAATTATGCTACCCTTCTTCAGATTTTGCAAGGTTAAACTCCCGGGTGCCTGGCAAGGAATTTGATCAAGAGTGGCCGGAGAAGCGATTAAGCGGGCTCTTTTATTTATTTGAAACAAAATAAAATCCATTTCTGTGTTCCGGCCAACTCGGAGGTGGCGGTTTACCAGTGAGAAGAGCCATTCTCCCAACAAAACCAGCTTTAGAGGACCAACTGCATTTATTAGACTGCTATCCTACTTTTCGTCAGCCATGGAAAACAAGATGGTGGATCGGGAGTTCTCAGAGGCTGAATAAATCTGTTTGGCTTGAGCAAGGTTATTGTTTCAACCGCCTTCAGTTCATTCCGTGTCTCCCAATGGGATCCCATGGATCAATGACGTCAGGCTCATGTACCAAATACGTCTCAGCTTTTTCTGGAAGGTCCTCAGAGTTGCCAACTTCCAGGTGGTATCTGGAGATCTGGTGAATCTCGAGCGGACTTTGAATCATGCCGAATCATGCATGCCCAAATGCCGAATCATACATGCCCAAATGCCGAATCATGCATGCCCAAATGCCGAATCATGCCGAATCATGCCGAACATTTCACCTGGATACTGGCAAGACCTGTTGTTTTCTTGAGTGGTCATGTCTCCAGAGGATGTATCAAAGAGAGAGATTGTGGTTAGCCGGGCTTTTGAGACTGCAGTCAATAAGCGAGAGCTCTGAATGTTTGGATCCAGAAGTCTTTGTGAAAACAGCAAGAACCTGGTTTCCAGAGATGCCCACTTCTACTGCCAGACCAGCAGAAAATACAGCTGCCTGTTCCCCAGAGTTCCATCATAAATCCCCCCACCCTGTTTCCCATGGAATGTGAGAATAGCTCAATGGAAAGAGATATGTTTGGGAGTTGAGCAGAGGAATTGGGATCCAGCAGAGTTCTCCACAGGTTCCTGAGAGTGAGGTTACCTGCTAATTATTTGTTTATTGTACCGAGGGGGGGGTTTACTAATTGGTGATTTTTTGCCACGTGATTTTTTTGCCTTAGTTAAGCCCCCCCTCCCTGTCAGCAGATAGTGCGCAGAACTTGGAGGCAGAGCAGTGATCTAAGCCGAGGAGGTCACGGCGATGCGTGTGGCAGCCCTAGCGCCCTGAGGTGCATTACCGTGTTCCCTTAAGGACCCGGCTGCAGCTGCATCCTTGCCACAGCCCCGTAGAGGCAGCAGCCCACCCCCAGAATGCCCCGCCACGCCCCCATCATGCCCCACCCAGCCCCATTGGCGCTACACCACAGTTTGATTCCCACTACCATGGGAACCTGTTACTAAAATTTTTGGATCCCACCACTGGAGTTGAACATCTCAAGGCCAACGCAGCAATAGTTCTCAGCCACCTGCCACCCCTCCCACTGGGGAAGGTGCCAGGGTCGCTTCTAGTTAGCTACAGTTACATGCATCAAAAGAAAAGATCCATTAACATATCAGGAGGTGAGGACAACTTCCCCCTCCCCACAGCCAGGTGTGAGTCTGCGCACCCCTTTCTGTCCCTTTGAGGGCAGGGAAAACACGTCCTGACATGCGACACCTGACGGCGTTCTGCATGGATCGTATTATACGGCTGGTGCTAGTGCTGTGGTAGTTTTAGAATGTACAGGCTTCTGATGTAATGCCTTTTTCCCAGGGCGGGCACCTGAGCTGTTATTGGCCTTGGAAGAGGAGCTGGACACAGTGTATAACAGACTTCTCTCTGTGATACACCTCTGAAGATGCCAGCCACAGATGCAGGCGAAACGTTAGGAACAAGATCTACCAGACCACGGCCACGCAGCCTGGATAATAAAACTGCAAAGATTGTCCTGCCCTTATATAAAGCAGCGGTGCGACCGCACTTGGAGTACTGTGTTCAGTTCTGGTCGCTGCATCTCAAAAAGGATATGGAAGAGATAGAAAAAGTGCAGAGAAGGGCAACAAGGATGATTGAGGGACTGGAGCACCTTCCTTATGAGGAGAGGCTGCAGCGTTTGGGACTCTTTAGTTTGGAGAGGAGACATCTGAGGGGGGATAGGATTGAAGTCTACAAAATTATGCATGGGATAGAAAATGTTGACAGAGAGAAATTTTTCTCTCTTTCTCACAATACTACAACCAGGGGGCATTCATTGAAAATGCTGGGGGGAAGAATGAGGACTAATAAAAGGAAACATTTCTTCACGCAACGTGTGATTGGTGTTTGGAAGATGCTGCCACAGGAGGTGGTGATGGCCACTCACCTGGATAGCTTTACAAAGGGGCTTGGATAGATTGACTGGAGGAGAAGTCTGATCCTATGGCTACCAATCTTGAGTCCTCCTTGATCTGAGGTTGCCAAATGCCTTAACAGACCAGGAATTAGCTCCGGGAGCAACAGCCGCATAGAAAGGCCCTTGCTTTCACATCCTGCAAGGTGAAGGCTCCCAAAGGCACCAAGGTGGGCCACACACCCTCTTGCAGTAGTAGCCAGAGGGATGGACTAAGATGGACTCTGTGGTCTGATCCAGCTGGCTTGTTCTTATGTTCTTATGTTCTTAAAGCCCACCACAACCAATAAATCCAAGTATAAATAAATAAATTACACACTCCACTGAAATCCAACTTTCCCTTCCCTAAGCCCCGCCCTCTTCAAGGTCCAGGTATTTTCCAACCTGGAGTCGACAACCCCTAATCCTTGTAGAAGAATTAATGACCTTTCCACCTGGGTGTTTGCCTGATCCCCCCCCCTACTGGGATGGGGGGGGCCCTCGAGGTGTCCTGTATGCTCCTCTCTCTTTCGGGTGGTAGTTGGGGTTGCAGTTTTAAAGTTCAGAACATGTTATGGTTTTAGCATTGGTTTGTTGCACGGGATTTTATTAGGGCTTTTATTGTAACTCACCCTGAGACTGCAGCAGCAGGAGGGAATAGAAATCTAAAATAATCCTACATAATAAATAAGTAATGTCACGGACGCCTCTACAGTTCATTAGCTGGAAAAATCCTACTCTCTCTCTGACCACTTGGCGGTATGCAAGCGGAGCAACTAGAAATAGGCCGCTCGGCTTAATCTTAATTGGATCTCTATCTCTTTTTTTTTAACTGATGCACAACAAATTACCTTCCTTATGATACCCTAAAAACAATCAAACAGAATCTGTGGAAAATATATTTACAGAAGTCGAACCCATTAAAGTAAGTGAATGCAGATAAGCAGGAGTTGCCTCCGTTTCTGCTACTTTTCAGGTTTTCGGGTCAGAAGGTTTTCATTAATGATGCCAACGTATCGTTATGAATCGAATGTAAGTCCTACGTTTGGGGAGATTGCCGGAGCAGCAACACCAATGTAATCTTGTTTGGTGTAAAAAAATGTGGACATACTTATTGTAATATCTGGAACAGAACTATCAAATCTGTGTCATTTTGGAAATACATAAAATAAATCTATTAGAAACCAGGTTTTTCTGACTTTTTTTCCTCCAACAAGACCAACTCTATCTGTGTCTGTACTGTTGAGGCCCCTTCCACACATGCAGAATAACGCACTTCCAATTCACTTTCATAAGAACATCAGAACTAGCCTGCTGGATCAGACCAGAGTGCATCTAGTCCAGCACTCTGCTTGCTACATGTGGCCCTAGGTGCCTTTGGGAGCTCACAGGCAGGATGTGAAAGCAATGGCCTTCTGCTGCTGCTGCTCCCGAGCACCTGGTCTGCTAAGGCATTTGCCATCTCAGATCAAGAAGGATCAAGATTGGGAGCCATAGATTGACTTCTCCTCCATCAATCTATCCAAGCCCCTTTTGAAGCTATCCAGGTGAGTGGCCATCACCACCTCCTGTGGCAGCAGATTCCAAACACCAATCACATGTTGCGTGAAAAAATGTTTCCTTTTACTAGTCCTAATTCTTCCCCCCAGCATTTTCAATGAATGCCCCCTGGTTCTAGTATTGTGAGAAAGAGAGAAAAATTTCTCTCTGTCAACATTTTCTACCCCATGCATAATTTTATAGACTTCAATCATATCCCCCCTCAGACCTCTCCAAACTAAAAGGAGTCCCCAAGCGGCTGCAGCCTCTCCTCATAAGGAAGGTGCTCCAGTCCCACAATCATCCCTCGTTGCCCTTCTCTGCACTTTTTCTATCTCTTCAATATCCTTTTTTTTGAGATGTGGCGACCAGGGCTGAACACAGTACTCCAATACTGGTGTCACCTGCTGCTCTACACAAGGAGCATGACAATCCTTGCAGTTTTATTATCAACTCCCTTCCTAATTATCCTAATTATTACTTTCAATGCACTTTGCAACTGTGCGGAATAGCAAAATCCACCTGCAAACAATTGTGAAAGCGTATTGAAAGGGCCATATCCTGCACGTGCGGACGCAGGGCCCCTAGAAACCGGCCCTTTTTTTAAAAGCTGCAGTTTTCCGAAATCTCAACATGTTCCCTTTCAAGCTCCGGGTTTCCGTTTCCTGCACTGAAGGCTGGGTGACCAATGAATTTCCCCAATCTGCGCACAAATTGGAGGAGGTGCTTCTTGCCGTAGAAGTTCTGGACATGTACACTCCTATTGGAAAACTGTTGAGATTGCACTTCCAGCCAAACAGAGGCCAATGACCCTCCCGACGGCCGACTGATTGCTTGCTTTCCCCTCAACATTCATCCATCAATTCTCCATTACCTGTTTGGGAGTAAATCTGGAGTCTCTTAAGCGGCACAATTATCTCATCCATCTCAACAAAGGGCGGGGGGGGGGGGGCTGTTTTGCAGACAGCCTGATGGAAGAGTCCCTGGGAATCTTCCTGGGGCGTCTAGACTTGGCTGGTTAGACACAGAAAACAAACCTGACATTTTTTGAGGGAGGGGGGGAAGCAGATGGCGAAGCTGTTCTCGAGATAAACATGTCCCATGGGAGACTTGTCCGCAGCGTTCCTAAAGTTGATCCCGATCAACTTGCCAGAAGGAGAACATCCTTTGGAAATGTACAGAAACAAGGGGCAGTTGAAGTGGGTCTCACTGGGGGAGAATGCTCCTTCCAACCTCTCTCTCTGCTGTTTAGCGATCTTGCAAAAGGAGGAGGAGGGAGGAGGAGGAGGAGGAGGA
>NW_025950473.1:198409-241285 GCF_021028975.2 Sphaerodactylus townsendi
GCTCCTCCTCCTCCTCCTCCTCCTCCTCCTCCTCCTTTTGCAAGATCGCTAAACAGCAGAGAGGTTGGAAGGAGCATTTTCCCCTTGTGAGACCGACTTCAACTGCCCTTTGTTTCTGTACATTTCCAAAGGATGTTCCTTCTGGCAAGTTGATCGATCAACTTTAGGAACGCTGCGGACAAGTCTCCATGGGACATGTTTATCTCGAGAACAGCTTCGCTATCTGCTTCCCCCCCTCCCTCAAAAATAGGTTTGTTTTCTGTGTCTAACTGTAGCCAAGCCTAGACGCCTCAGGAAGATTCCTAGGGACTCTTCCATCAGGCTGTCTGCAAAACAGACCCCCCCTTTGTTGAGATGGATGAGATAATTGTGCCGCTTAAGAGACTCCAGATTTACTCCCAAACAGGTAATGGAGAATTGATGGATGAATGGAGGGAAAGCAAGCAATCGTCGGCTGCCGGGAGGGTCATTCTGCTTGGCTGGAAGTAATCTCAACAGTTTTCCAATAGGAGTGTACAAGTCCAGAACTTACGGCGTTGAAGCACTCTCCAATTTGTGCGCAGATTGGGGAAATTCATTGGTCACCCAGCCTTCAGTGCAGGAAACGGAAACCCGGAGCTTGAAAGGGAACATATTCAGATTTCTGAAAACTGCAGCTTTTAAAAACGGAGCCGGTTTCTAGGGGCCCGGCTTCCGCACGTGCAGAATAAGGCACTTTCAATCCGCTTTCACAATTGTTTGCAGGTGGATTTTGCTATTCCGCACAGTTGCAAAGTGCATTGAAAGTAATAATTAGGATAATTAGGAAAGGAGTTGATAATAAAACTGCAAGGATTGTCATGCCCTTGTATAAAGCTGTGGTGCGACCGAACTTGGAGTACTGTGTTCAGTTCTGGTCGCCACATCTCAAAAAGGATATTGAAGAGATAGAAAAAGTGCAGAGAAGGGCAACGAGGATGATTGAGGGACTGGAGCACCTTCCTTATGAGGAGAGGCTGCAGCGTTTGGGACTCTTTAGTTTGGAGAGGTCTGAGGGGGGATATGATTGAAGTCTATAAAATTATGCATGGGGTAGAAAATGTTGACAGAGAGAAATTTTTCTCTCTTTCTCACAATACTAGAACCAGGGGGCAGACATTGAAAATGCTGGGGGGAAGAATTAGGACTAGTAAAAGGAAACATTTCTTCACGCAACATGTGATTGGTGTTTGGAATCTGCTGCCACAGGAGGTGGTGATGGCCACTCACCTGGATAGCTTCAAAAGGGGCTTGGATAGATTGATGGAGGAGAAGTCAATCTATGGCTCCCAATCTTGATCCTTCTTGATCTGAGATGGCAAATGCCTTAGCAGACCAGGTGCTCGGGAGCAGCAGCAGCAGAAGGCCATTGCTTTCACATCCTGCCTGTGAGCTCCCAAAGGCACCTGGTGGGCCACTGCGAGTAGCAGAGTGCTGGACTAGATGCACTCTGGTCTGATCCAGCAGGCTAGTTCTGATGTTCTTATGAAAGTGAATTGGAAGTGCGTTATTCTGCATGTGTGGAAGGGGCCTCAACAGTACAGACACAGATAGAGTTGGTCTTGTTGGAGGGAAAAAAGTCAGAAAAACCTGGTTTCTAATAGATTTATTTTATGTATTTCCAAAATGACACAGATTTGATAGTTCTGTTCCAGATATTACAATAAGTAGGTCCACATTTTTTTACACCAAACAAGATTACATTGGTGTTGCTGCTCCGGCAATCTCCCCAAACGTAGGACTTACATTCGATTCATAACGATACGTTGGCATCATTAATGAAAACCTTCTGACCCGAAAACCTGAAAAGTAGCAGAAACGGAGGCAACTCCTGCTTATCTGCTTCTACTTTGGCCAGTTCGACTTGCAAATATATTTTCCACAGATTCTGTTTGATTGTTTTTGGGGCATCATAAGGAAGGTAATTTGTTGTGCATCAGTTAAAAAAAAAGAGATAGAGATCCAATTAAGATTAAGCCGAGCGGCCTATTTCTATTTGCTCCGCTTGCATACGCTGCGGTCAGAGAGAGAGAGATTTTTCCAGCGCTAATGAACTGTAGAGGCGTCCGCATTACTTATTTATTATGTAGATTATTTAGATTTATTCCCCTCCCGTTGCTGCAGTCTCAGGGTGAGTTACAATAAAAGCCCTAATAAAATCCCGTGCAACAAACCAATGCTAAAACCATAACATGTTCTGAACTTTAAAACTTCCACCCCCAACTACCACCCGAAAGAGAGAGGAGCATACAGGACACCTCGAGGGGCCCCCCCATCCCAGTAGGGGGGGGGGATCAGGCAAACACCCAGGTGGAAAGGTCATTAATTCTTCTACAAGGATTAGGGGTTGTCGACTCCAGGTTGGAAAATACCTGGACCTTGAAGAGGGCGGGGCTTAGGGAAGGGAAAGGATTTCAGTGGAGTGTAATTTATTTATTTATATTGATTTATTGGTTGTGGTGGGCTTTAAGAACATAAGAACATAAGAACCGAGCCAGCTGGATCAGACCAGAGTCCATCTAGTCCATCCCTCTGCTACTACTCGCAGTGGCCCACCTGGTGCCTTTGGGAGCTCACCTGCAGGATGTGAAAGCAAGGGCCTTCTGCGGCTGTTGCTCCCGAGCACCTGGTCTGTTAAGGCATTTGCAACCTCAGATCAAGGAGGATCAAGATTGGTAGCCATAGATCGACTTCTCCTCCATCAATCTATCCAAGCCCCTTTTAAAGCTATCCAGGTGAGTGGCCATCACCACCTCCTGTGGCAGCATCTTCCAAACACCAATCACACGTTGCGTGAAGAAATGTTTCCTTTTATTAGTCCTCATTCTTCCCCCCAGCATTTTCAATGAATGCCCCCTGGTTGTAGTATTGTGAGAAAGAGAGAAAAATTTCTCTCTGTCAACATTTTCTATCCCATGCATAATTTTGTAGACTTCAATCCTATCCCCCCTCAGATGTCTCCTCTCCAAACTAAAGAGTCCCAAACGCTGCAGCCTCTCCTCATAAGGAAGGTGCTCCAGTCCCTCAATCATCCTTGTTGCCCTTCTCTGCACTTTTTCTATCTCTTCCATATCCTTTTTGAGATGCAGCGACCAGAACTGAACACAGTACTCCAAGTGCGGTCGCACCGCTGCTTTATATAAGGGCAGGACAATCTTTGCAGTTTTATTATCCAGGCTGCGTGGCCGTGGTCTGGTAGATCTTGTTCCTAACGTTTCGCCTGCATCTGTGGCTGGCATCTTCAGAGGTGTATCACAGAGAGAAGTCTGTTATACACTGTGTCCAGCTCCTCTTCCAAGGCCAATAACAGCTCAGGTTCCCACCCTGGGAAAAAGGCATTACATCAGAAGCCTGTACATTCTAAAACTACCACAGCACTAGCACCAGCCGTATAATACGATCCATGCAGAACGCCGTCAGGTGTCGCATGTCAGGACGTGTTTTCCCTGCCCTCAAAGGGACAGAAAGGGGTGCGCAGACTCACACCTGGCTGTGGGGAGGGGGAAGTTGTCCTCACCTCCTGATATGTTAATGGATCTTTTCTTTTGATGCATGTAACTGTAGCTAACTAGAAGCGACCCTGGCACCTTCCCCAGTGGGAGTGGTGGCAGGTGGCTGAGAACTATTGCTGCGTTGGCCTTGAGATGTTCAACTCCAGTGGTGGGATCCAAAAATTTTAGTAACAGGTTCCCATGGTAGTGGGAATCAAACTGTGGCGTAGCGCCAATGGGGCTGGGTGGGGCATGATGGGGGCGTGGCTGGGCATTCTGGGGGTGGGGCGTTCCTGGGCGGGGCTGTGGCAAGGATGCAGCTGCTGTGCCAGTCCTTGGGCGGGAAACGAATGCACTCAGGCGCAGGCTGCCACGCACGCCGGTGACCTCCCGCTAGACTGCTTCAAGTTCTGCGCACTACTGCTGAGAGGAGGGGCGTAACTAAGGCAAAAATCATGTGGCAAAATCACCAATTAGTAACCCCCTCTCGGTACACACAAATAATTAGTAACCTACTCTCAGGAACCTGTGAGAACCTGCTGGATCCCACCTCTGCTCAACTCCCAAACATATCTCTTTCCATTGAGCTATTCTCACATTCCATGGGAAACAGGGTGGGGGGATTTATGGCGGGAACTCTGGGGGAACAGGCAGCTGTATTTTCATGGTCTGGCAGAAGTGGCATTCTGAAAACCAGGTTCTTGCTGTTTTCAATAAAGACTTCTGATCCAACATTCAGAGCCTGCTTATTGACTGCAGTCTCAAAGCCCGACACCACAATCTCTTGATATCCTCTGGAGACATGACCACTCAAGAAAACAACAGGTCTTGCCAGTATCCAGGTGAAATGTTCGGCATGATTCGGCATGATTCGGCATTTGGGCATGCATGATTCGGCATTTGGGCATGTATGATTCGGCATTTGGGCATGCATGATTCGGCATGATTCAAAGTCCGCTCGAGATTCACCAGATCTCCAGATACCACCTGGAAGTTGGCAACTCTGAGGACCTTCCAGAAAAAGCTGAGACGTATTTGGTACATGAGCCTGACGTCATTGATCCATGGGATCCCATTGGGAGACACGGAATGAACTGAAGGCGGTTGAAACAATAACCTTGCTCAAGCCAAACAGATTTATTCAGCCTCTGAGAACTCCCGATCCACCATCTTGTTTTCCATGGCTGACGAAAAGTAGGATAGCAGTCTAATAAATGCAGTTGGTCCTCTAAAGCTGGTTTTGTTGGGAGAATGGCTCTTCTCACTGGTAAACCGCCACCCCCGAGTTGGCCGGAACACAGAAATGGATTTTATTTTGTTTCAAATAAATAAAAGAGCCCGCTTAATCGCTTCTCCGCCACCTGGATCAAATCTTTGCCAGGCACCCGGGAGTTTAACCTTGCAAAATCTGAAGAAGGGTAGCATAATTACATCGGAGGCGCTGAGAAAAAATAAATCAGATATGAGATTAACAGACTGATTAGCCTCCCGGATTTCAACGGCACAACAATCAAGTAAATAACAGCAATGCTCCGTGGGGCGAGGAAAGGAAACAGTCGCGGAGCTGGCAGCAAATCCTCTCCTCACTGCACGGATTAAATAGATCATGCTGGTCTCATTATGGGATGCTGCCCGGCCGACCAGCCAGCCCAGAGGAAATAAGGAGCAGGGGGGTGCATTGCTTTTTTGTCAGCATTCTTTGGGGTTGAGTTTAATAGTCTCGGAAATTTTCGAAAAACCCGAAACGGTCCAATCCCACGATCAGCTTTTTCAAGTCGTTCGGAATTTGGGGGGTTTATTAAAGGTAAACCTGAACAAATTCCTGCTACCTGGGACCTCCATGTGGGGCAGTTCTGAACCGCCCAAATCATGCCGAATCATGCCGAACTTTTCCAGCACGGTTCAACATAATACCCAGTGGTGGGATTCAGTCGGTTCGCACTGCTTCTGCAGAACCGGTTGTTAAAATGGTGCTTGTAAACAACCAATTGTTGAATTATTTGAATCCTACCACTGGAACCGGTTGTTAAATTATTTGAATCCCGCCACTGATTAGTGGTGCTCCCCTCTGCCATCTCCACCTTTCTCGGCATCCACGGCCAAAATCTCCAGGTATTTTCCAACGTCTGGCTGTCCCAGTTGTTAGGTAGTAAGCGGACATATCTCTGCAAACAGACTCACCAACAGGATGTGAATTCATTTTGTTGTCTCTTTATGGTGGAAAAAAATACCGCTTATCAGCTCTGGCTGATCAAAATTTAGCGCCGCCTCTGTTGTTCTGGAGTCAACGACCTCCTTTTCATTATTTGTTTGGTCTTCACCTGTTCCTGCAATTAACTGTGCAACCATTTAACTTCTGTGACACAGGAGGAGAGTTTATTTGGCCAGTGACCAACGGAGGAGGAAGGGTTATATTGGCTCTAAGAAGAGTTGGGGCAAAGGAGAAAAGCAAAACCCGGTGAATTAAATGCTGCTCTAGTCAGCTAAATGGGTTGTCCGTTAATTTCTCCCAAGCCAGCTCTCGTCCATAACTCTTACTTGATTTAAGGTTGGCCGTTAAGCAAACGAGAAATTCTTCCTGGCGGGTAAACAAACACAGGCCTCCCTTCCCCAAGAAGTCATTTTTTAAAAAACCGATTTCCTTTCAGCTCCATCCATCCCCTTCATAAAAACAGGACAATCTCGAATTCATTAGAAATTCAGGCAAACCTGACAATAAACCTGTGAAGAGACTTTAAGGTATTCAGGATTGCAAAATTTCAGCATCACGGATATATATTTATCTTTGGGGGAAACGACCGCCTGATAGGGTTGCCAGTTCTGGCTTGGACAATTCCTAGAGATTTGGGTTTGGACACAATCCGAAGAGGGAGGCTTGGCTGAGAGTTTGGGATGGCCCATGGACACCATGAACTTCCGTGGCAGAAGCGGGCATTTCAACCTAGGATTCTAGCCCGTCCCCCACCCCCATCCCTGTATCCACTACCCCACACTGGGTCTAATCCAGTTGACCAGGATAACCCTACAGTGTGCTCTTAAAATTGGGTCAAGAGACGAATCTACTCCGCTGGGACAAAATGAAAAGGAAACCAATCACGAGTGAGTATTTGGAAAATGGCTGTTGTGGGTTTTTTGGGCTGTGTGTCAGAGGCAGAGGCGTTCCTCCCATTGGGCAAAGTGGGCAGTTGCCCTGGACACGCCTTAACTTGTAGCTAAGCAAAAACTGCAAGTTCGTTTGTGGGATTTTTTTATATTTTCAGCGTTTTTCCATTTTTGGCCTGCAAAGAGCGCAGTTTTTAGGCTAGCAGCACCAAAATTTCAGAGATTTTTTGGGAAACTGTCCTGATGATATCACCCAGATTTGGTGAGGTTTGGTTCAGGGAGTCCAAAGTTATGGACTCCCAAAGGGAGTGCCCCCATCCTCCATTATTTTCAATGGGAGCTAATAGGAGATGGGGGCTATACCTTTGAGGGTCCATAACTTTGGACCCCCTGAACCAAACTTCACCAAACCTGGGTGGTATCATCAGTAGGGTCTCACGAAGATACTCTGAAATTTTGGTGCTGCTATCTTGATAATTGTACCCTGACAGCAGGCATTTCCCCAGATTTTCCTTTTAAATCCACCCCCTTCCTGCCAATGCTTGTTTTCTTTCTTTCTCAGGTTTTGCCCAGGGCTCCAGTTTGCCTAGGTACGCCACTGGGCCATGGTCTGGTAAAACACAGCCACGAAGGAGGAGAAGGAGGAGGAGTTTGGATTTATATCCCACCTTTCTCTCCCGTAAGATAACTCAAGGTGGTTTACAAGCTCCTTTCCCTTCCTCTCCCCACAACAGACCCCTTGTCAGGTAGGCGGGAACTTCGAGAGAGGATCCCTGAGAGAACTGTGACTAGCCCAAGGTCTCCCAGCAGGAACGTAGGAGTGCGGAAACACACCTGGTTCACCAGATAAGCCTCCGCCACTCCTGTGGAGGAGTGGGGAATCGAACCCGGTTCTCCAGATTAGAACCCCCCTGCTCTTAACCACTACACCACACCGGCTCCACAACGGTCAGTTGATTCCGGCCGCGGAAGCCTCTGGCAATACATTTGGAAGTCGATTTCCCAAGCCTCTTCCCCAGTCCTTGTTAAGAAGTTGAGTGCCGCTGTGGTTCAGAAAACATTCCAGCGCTTCGCCGAGAAACCTTCGTCTCCTTGACAAAAGGTACGATTTATCCTCTTCCATGCAAATGCGAAGGATTGATATTTTTCAAGGAAGATCTGTCACGCTCATTGTTCGGCGGGAGACGCTCGCAACCTGAAGTCTGTCCTTTTGTTTCCAAATGAAGCTGTTGGAGAGGCAGCCGAGAGGAACAAAGCCCTTGGATTGCAGAGGCCTGCCATCCCTCTCTTGTCTCAACAAGAAACATCCCAAACGCCTTCACTGCAAGACCTGAACAACCAGCTGCAGAGCGTTTTTTGGCATTTTCCAGCTAGATAGCAATCGCTCAGAAGACGGGCTTTTGGGGAGGGAATCTCCGCCGCAGCAAACCACAGGGGAGCTGTTATGCCCCCCAAACTCTTATGCATTTTGAATCTTCTAAGCCATTGGTGTCAAACTCGCGGCCCTCCAGATGTTATTTCAGCAGGACTTTATCAGTTCCCATCATCCCGATGCTGCCAGGGATGATGTAAACTAAATAGTCCATAACATCTGGAGGATGTCAGCGAGTTTGGACGGAGACCTGTGCAGTCTAAGCAATGAAACACACAAGGGGGAACCAGCCGGATGTTTTATCTTTGCTCACGCTCAGTGGCTAGACAAGACAGATTAGGTTTTTAGGGGGGTGGTCCTTCCTTTTTCTTGGCTCAGTTCTTGGCTTCTGTGGAAAACAGGTGAAGGCTACAAGGTCATTTCTCAATGATGGATTTTTTAAAAAATGGACTTCTGGGGGGGGGGGGAGACTGCCATGTTTGTCTGTATAGAGCAGAGGAGTAGGAGGACACCAGAGCTAGCCAACCTAGGAAACTCAGTTTCTTCTTGTCTGCTCTGCCGCCGCCTCTTTGCTTACCTAGAATGCAGCTCCTGGAGTCTCTTTCCGTCTGGCTCACTCTTTCGCCCTGTTTTACAAGTTACTGGGAAAGGCCAAATATCTTGCATGGATGACATACGTCCATTGGTGTATCTAGGGGGGGCAGGTGTCATATCGCCTGGATCACACAGGGGAGGAAGTTCAAGGTAGCGTGGTGTAGTGGTTAAGAGCAGGTGCACTCTGATCTGGAGAACCGGATTTGATTCCCTGCTCTGCCACTTGAGCAGGCTGTGTGGGAGGCTTTTATCCTGGGGAACCAGATTAGCTTGTGCACTCCAACACATGCCTACTGGATGATCTTGGGCTAGTCACAGTTCTTCTGAGCTCACTCAGCCCCCTCCACCTTAAAAGATGTTTGTTGTGGGTGTGGGGAAAGGAGATTGTAAGTCTCTTTGGGTCTCCTTGCAGGAGAGAAAGAGGGGATATAAATCCAAACTACTCCTCCTCCTCCTCGTTGTCGTCATCTCCTTCTCCTTTTTCTCCTTCTCCTTCTCCTCCACCTCCTCCTTCTCCTCCTCCTTCTCCTCCTCCTTCTCCTTCTCCTCCTCCTCCTCCTCCTCCTCCTCCTCCTCCTCCTCCTTCTTCTCCTCCTCCTTCTCCTCCTTCTCCTCCTCCTCCTCCTCCTCCTCCTCCTCCTCCTCCTCCTTCTTCGCAGAGGCAGGCAATGGCAAACCACCTCAGTTTGTTTCCTTCTCTGCCCTGAGTGGCTCGGGCTAGACCAGTATCATCAGATCTAGGAAACTAAGCAGACTTGGCCCTGACCGGTACTTGGATGGGAGACCATCACGGAAGTCCAGAATTGCTTCACAGCGGCAGCCAATGGCAAACTACATTTGTTCAGCTCTTGCTTTGTCAACCTTATGGAGTCTCTGTAAAGCAGCTGTGACTTGGAGGCACTTTCTACCACTAACCTAATTTGCAGGTTCGGTACTGGGATTTCAATTCCAGCCCAACAGACTAGCAATGACTTGATTTAAAAACCCCGTGCATGTTTAAAGAGTCTTTCTGTAAAGAATTCCATCGAGGCCATTCCTTCTGGTCTGTCCTAGGGCTCTACTTGTGTGTGTGTAGGGGGTGGGGGGAACCAATGAAGCTTTTACCAGCGACTCCGGCGGGCATCCGCTCGAGGCCTTGCTATATGGATTTATGCCCTCCGCAAGTGAGACTTCCATACGCTTTGAGGGTTTCATTTTTCAAAGAAGCAGATGCCTCCGTCAGGGACGCGTTACCCAAATGTTTGCGTGGCTTGGAAATAAGGATGCGGCCATTAACGTTGATGAGGTATTTATTCGAAACTCCGCTACCATAAACTCCAGCATCTTCACGAAGCCATTAACAAAAGCCTCCGAGGAAGCGGCAGTGAAGATGAGTAATGGGGTTGTTTTTTTTGCGTGACACCCAGGCAAAGTCTTAGTGGGAGAAGGGAATCCATTCTCATCAAGGTTCCTAAATCACACTTGGCTGGAAAACTGGTGTTTGCTAATGAGAGAGGGAATACAGGAAGGAAATCTCTCGCAACTTCTTTGGTTTGGTTTATTCGAGTTATATACTGCCCTCCCCCGGAGGGCTCAGGGCGGTGAACAACAGTGGCAAAATGACAATATCAATAATCATAACATGAAACAACAACCATCGATAAACATAACACCAATAAACATAGAATCAATAAACATAGCATTGGGTGCTGTGTGGTTTCCGGGCTGTATGGCCGTGTTCTAGCAGCATTCTCTCCTGACGTTTCGCCTGCATCTGTGGCTGGCATCTTCAGAGGATCTGAAATGAATCATGGCAGATTTAATAAGCAAGAAAAGGCTAAAAGATTGTGCCCATGTAACGATGGCTCAGTTGAATCTCTGGCCCACCAATTACTTCACTGTCTCGGATTCAAGGAAATCAGATCCAAGTATGTGAATCTTACTCCTTTACATTTACCCCATCTCCCCGATTTATTTAGAGATTACACTACTTGTTGGACAACTCTGATCCTTCTCTCTGTATGATAGTGGCAGACTTTCTCCTGGAAATTACTAAATGCCAGTAGATTTCCTTCGTCCTAATATTACGTATATCCTGTATTGTATATATGCTTTTTTAATCTGCTTTTATTATTGTTGTACTGCTGTCTGTATGCCAATAAAGGAAACTTGCTTCACAGATGCAGGCGAAACGTCAGGAGAGAATGCTGTTAGAACACGGCCATACAGCCCGGAAACCACACAGCACCCCAGTGATTCCGGCCGTGAAAGCCTTCGACAAAACATAGCATTGTAACATATTCTAAACAACAATGAACACAGCATTTTAAACATAGCCTTCGAACAACAGAAGCGGTAATCATAACATCATAAATTATATAAAGCAACCATAGTCATAAAAACAGACATCGCTAGCAGCATATGCAAACAATAATAAGATAGATAGCGACTTTCTCTTCATTATTTACTTATTTATTATTGAGTTTTATATACCGCCCTACCCCTGAAGGGCTATGGGCGGTACACAACATAACTTCACAACAACATACAACTAAAACCCATTAAATTAAAATGCAAAATTCTGTGGCATAATTACATAAAACACACTTCACCTAAGAGCAAAGCTTCCCTACATAAACCACACCTAATGCTGTTGGTACAAAAGCCTAGCTTTTAATGATCTAATCTAAAATACAGGAACTTATCACTCATCCAACCTTAACCTAAACTGAACTAACTATACCTAACACTGGTGTTCACAGGTCTGGGGTACAATTCCTGTTAAGTTTATGGTTCGATATCACAGCTACCAGTTCTCTACCTGGCTGTTGGCCTTTTATTACAATTTGAGCCTCACCCAGAGGCCAAGGACATTGTAATGTATCAGTGTAGTATGTGTGCGGATCTCAGCAGGGCTGGCTTTTAAATCTGGCAGATGATGATTTTGTCGATTTGAAGATGTTTCAGGTGCAGCTCTAGTGTTTTCAGAATGGCACCCGGGGTGCCGAATACCTCTGGGACGACCTCAACTGGTTTGTGCCATAGTCGCTGAACCTCGAACTTCAAATCACGATATCCCCTATTCCTATTCCTCTCTCATATGCCCTGTGCTTAGAAACAGGCCAGCATTGGCTGGAAACTCTGGCCTGGTGCCGTACATTCAAGTTTTGGGCCAGGATTTGTTTTAATCAAGATGAACTGGACGATACATCCCAGGGACGCTCCATCCTCCACACAACCCAGTGGTGGGTTAAAATCGAAGCCAAACTTAATGAGTTGGGCATTTCCTTGGAGGACCTGCTAACGTTAAAAGAGCAGGAGGTCTATAGGGCTATCAAGAAGAGAGACTTTTGATAGAGAATTTCAACAGATGCTAGAGGAAGCCATCAATAAAACCTGTTCCCTACGATCTCTCACGGGAATACACTGTGGTTAAGATTAATTGCTTAGCCAGAGGGCACTATTATCTCCCTGGATTTGAGGCTCCAGTGGCGTAGAGCAATCTACCTTAGCCAGGTGTAATGCCCTGCCTTCCTCCTTTAGCCTTGGACGCTTCACCTTGGAATTCCACATAAAGAAAGGAAATGCCGATCGTGTGGCATGGGTTCATAATGAAACAGTATCTCATATGCTGCTTCGAATTGTCCTTTTATGAGAAAGTTAGGAAGAAGCGCCATAATCCCCTTCCTGCATGGAAGTAGAAGGCATTATAGATAAACGAAGAAGGTTATATATCTTTGCAAGCGGCCACAACTACGAGCTGTTGGAAGCGGTGGCTAAATTTTTAAATGGTGTTATTTTAACTTCTCGTCCAGAAGTTGTAAAGGCTGTTATGATCTTGCAATGTTGATGTTAAACTAATTATATGCCATTAAAGGTATTCGAAATCGATCGAAATTATTTAGTGACCTTCTCGTGTTCTTTTCCATTGACCCCGCTGTCGCCTGGAATTGCTACATCGGTGATGGTCACTTTCTTGTCCTCGATTGCTGTGATCATAGAATCATAGAGTTGGAGAGACCCTTAAGGGCCATCAAGTCCAACCCCGCGTGCAGGAACACACAATCAAAGCACTCCTGACAGATGGCCATCCAGCCTCTCTTTAAAAACCTCCAAAGAAGGAGACTCCACCATATCTGGTGTCTTCTCTTAGATTTGTTTTATGTTTTTATTAGCATTTGTTCCCACAAGGGACATGGCAACCGGGGTGCGCAACTTATGCCGGTGTATGCTGACGCTGCTTGCTCATTTAGTAACCTGCAATTTGTATGTGAAAAAATTTAGCATATTAGAGCAATCCTAAGCAGGTCTACTCAGGATCTTACTCACGTCTATTCAGTGGGGCTTACTCCCAGGAAAATGGCCCTAGGGTTGCACAGCTGATCAGGGCAAAAAAACAGTGTAAAGAGACAAAAGAATATACAGAATGGCAGATTTGATTTGGACAATACAAATCCTTTACCGCTATTTTATTCATTGGAGAAAGGTATCGCACCAGGTAAGCGCACATCAACAGAGACCAGGAAAGGGGATTTGGGCTGCCTTAGTTGATAGTTCCATGGGAATGTCAACTCAATGCATGGCAGCTGTGAAAAAAGGCAAACTCTATGCTGGGGATAATTAGGAAAAAAAAAAGGAGTTGACAATAAACTGGCAAGTAGGGATTGTCCTGCCCTTATATAGGGAACAATAGTGGAAAGCGACCGCATTCTGAGTACTGTGTTCAGTTCTGGTCGCCACATCTCAAAAAAAAGCGATATTGAAGAGATAGAAAAAAGTGCAGGAGAAGGGAAACGGCGGGATGATTGAGGGACTGGAGCACCTTCCTTAGAGGAGAGGCTGCAGCCGCTGGGGACTCTTTTAGTTTGGAGAGGAGGCCATTTGAGGGGGATACATGTTTGAAGTCTATAAAATTATGCATGGGGTAGAAAATGCTGATACAGAGAGAAATTTCTCTCTTCACAATACTAGAACCAGGGGCATCCATTGAAAATGCTGGGGAAGAATTAGGACTAATCAAAGCTGGAAATACCTCTTCACACAACGTGTGATTGGTGTTTGGAATATGCTGCCACAGGACGTGCGATGGCTACTCACCTGGATACAGCTTTAAAAGGGCCTTTAGACAGGATTGATGGCAGGAGAAGTCGATCTCTGGCCTCAATCTTGATCCTCCTTGATCTGAGATTGCAATGTCTTAGCAGACCAGGTGCGGTGCTCCGGAGCAGCAGCAGAAGAAGGCCATTGCTTTCATGACATCCCGCCTGTGAGCTCTCAAAGGCACCTGGTGGGCCATCATGCGAGTAGCAGAATGCTGGACTAGGATGGACTCCTGGTCTGATCCAGCAGGCTCATTCTTATGTTCTTATGTATCGAATGCTGCGCTTAAAAGACAAGTCCTTCACCTCCCCTTAACAGCCATTAGATCTCCTTTCCCTCAACACAAATGATGATTTGTTCCATTTCTTTCTTTCCACAGGATGAAAAGAACCAGGTCTTAACCACCAACATTTGGCTGCACATGGTGAGTTTTCAGAAATTGACCCCAGAAGGTGCCCTGTCACCATAAAGCAAAAGTCCCCAACCATTTTGAGCCCATGGAGTGTGGTGGACACAGCCACAAAATGGCTGCCCTAGGAGATGGAGCCCTCCACAAAATGGCCGCCAATGCTTCTCTTCACTCACACAACCTTAGCAATGAGCAGCAGTGACTTAGTAGTTAAGAGCAGGTGCACTCTAATCTGGAGGAACCGGGTTTGATTCCCAGCTCTGCCGCTTGAGCTGTGGAGGCTTATCTGGGGAATCGGTGATTAGCTTGTACACCTCCAACACACGCCAGCTGGGTGACCTTGGGCTAGTTACAGCTCTATGGAGCTTTTGTTGTGAGGGGGGGAACGGAAAGGAGTTTGTAAGCCCGTTTGAGTCTCCTACAGGAGAGAAAGGGGGGATATAAATCCAAATCTTCTTACATTTTTGAAAATCTGCACAGCACATTTCCAAGGGCCAACCAGAACTCCTGCTGGGCAAAAAGTCACATCTAACCCCCCCCACCCCCACCCCCCCACACACACTTTCTAAAAACACTTGGTGGGCATCAGGAAAGGTATTTGTGGATGCTTGTCAGATCCCCCAAAACTGAAACAAACTCCATGAAGAGAACAGAGATCTGGAGGACAGCTTGGAAAAGCCAGTTAACAGTAATATGGTTTCACATTCCCCCCACATGAGAACAGTACAGAGAAAATATGTAGACAGTTAGATCAGTGGTGGGATCCAAAAATTTTAGTAAATATAATTCCTCATGGTGGTGGGATTCGAAACTGTATGTAGCTACGCTTCAATGGGCCGCGACACGCACGGGCGTATTGGGCATTCCGGGCCGGGCATTCTGGCTGGGTTGTGGTAAGGACGCAGTCAGCTGCGCTGTCCTTGGCGGGAAACAAATGTATCATTGCATACTAGGCTGCCACGCACGCTGCGCGCCTCTCGCTAGATCAATAAGCTTCAAGTTCTGGCCCATAATTACTGCTGAGAGGAGGCTTTAACTGAAGGGGCAAAAAAATCACGTGGCAAAATCACCAATTAGTAACCCCTTTGGCACATTACAAATAATTAGTAACCTACTCGAACCGCGTGAGAACTCTGCTGGATCCTACTCTCTGAGTTAGATAGCAGGTACGATTCCACCTCGTGCATGGTTCTTGACTAGCACCTGGTGTAGCTTTAGGCAGAGAATATATGAGCAAATTTCTTTGAGACCCCTTGTTGTAAAGGTTGATAGAAATTCAAAATCCTCAATTTCCATATTGGCCTTTGTGACTTATTCAGATGATTGAAGGCAGTTGCCAAAAGATGTTAAAACCAATTTTGGGTCATTGATCAGGATATCAAGGAGGAAGTTCCTGCGAAGTGGAACGCCGTACACAGATCGCATTGTTTAATTCAAGGATGTTTCTTTAAAACGCCCGCTGCAGAATCGCTTTAGAAGGGTCCATTTAAAACATTTTGGCCCTTCCGCACACGCAAGTGGTAATAATGCGTAACTTTCAAAACCACTTTCACAACTGTTTGCGGCGGATTTTGCCCTTCCAAGCACAGCTTCAAAGAGCACTGAAAGCAGCTTTGAAAGTGCATTATTCAAGACGCATGCGAAATGAGTTTCCTTTGAGACTGGAAATTAAACATTTGGGGGTACAAACAGCGCTGAACTTCTGTGTGGAGGTGAAACATTTCGTAAAAAATGTTTTGGGAATGAATTCCGCAGAAAGGCCTGTGGGCCTTAAACCTGTCTTTACTTCGCAATTGAGGGCCGAATGCGGTATGTTCACCTACTCGAGGTTTGAGATGTTCAATTCCCTCAACCGTATCACCCCGTTCCGCTTTCTCTTCTGCTTCAACAGGTCCATGCAACCGTTGGACTTCTAATGAACTTTACAATCTTCGTAACCTACATTTCATGTAAGGAGAATGGAATTGACAGACAAAATTCGGTATTACCCTGAGCTCATGTCCGCCCTATATCTCCGGGATGGTTTCTTGTTGTTCTTAAGCTCTCCATGAGGAGTTATCATTCTTTCTGTTTGATCCGGGTTTTGCCATTCGTTTGAAGAGAGAGGGCATCATCTTCCCCTTGTCGGCATTGCAGTCATGGGCTCTGTCTTTGTAAAGAGAAATGAAAGAAAAGAAAATGTCACCCCGCCCCCCCCCCCCACAAAACCTAGAAGGGGATATTAATTCAATTTGTCATGTATCGCTGGCAAAGCTTCTGAAACAAATCATTTGAGCATCGGTGATCCAGAAAGTATGGCGAAAGTAAGAGAGGATGTTTAGGACGGCAATTAAAAACTCTTGAGTACAAAATGGACTAATTAAAGATGCGGATCTTCAAGCGTCATTTTGCTGCACATGTTTGGTCTGATGTACTTTCGAGAGATCTAGGGGAAAAAATCTCTCCTTTTTTCTTTTCCGGAATTAGCATATCCTCAGCAAAACTGCCCGGTGGTTTCCCTGCCTTTGAAATCGTACAGTAATTGCTTTTGAGAGCCAGCATGGTTTAGTGGTTAAGAGCAGGTGAACTCTAATCTGGAGGGCCAGGTTTGATTCCCCACTCCTCCACATGAGCGGTGGACTCTCTTTATCTGGTGAACCGGATTTGCTCTCCCGTTCCTACATCTCCCAGCTGGGTGGACCTTTTAAGCCAAGTCGCAGTTCTCTCAGAACTCTCACCCAGACTGCTTATGAGGCAGGACAGAGGCCGCAGTTCGTAGATGACTTCCAGACATCTCTAATGCAGAGATGGTCTTTGCAAAAATCAGGAAGATGTATTTTGAGCCGCTTAGTGAGCAAGCTGCTTCGTTTAATACGCATTAAAAAACGCCGAAAGCGCTACCCGTAAAAGGCCAGAGTTATAAGCCAGTTGATTTTAAAACTCAAGATTCAGCAGCTCTCTCGGCTTTGGTTTTGGTTTTAAAAACGGTTGCTCTGGTCAGAAATGGAAATTCCCTGCCAAATCTCTTCCAACGTACCCCATGCAGAGTTTCTAAAGTTTCAGCCCGTTAGAAATTAATGGTTACAAGATTCAGCCCCGCGGTGGCAAAACCATATGGCACTCCAGATGTTCATGGACTCATACCCTTCAGCTCCCTACCAGTACAGCCAATGCTGGCAGGCTGATAAATTGTAGTCCATGAACATCCGAGTGCCATAGGTTCGCCACCACTGAACTAGCCTAACATTGCATTGGATAAAGCATGGTTTTTTTTTTATGTAACTGATTCTAAAAATCTGATCGGCACCATTATTTCTTAAGCTCTATCTCCCCCTTCTTTAAACAGCTGCTTTTCCTCTTTCTGTGGTTTGTCTAATTCCTCATGAGAGATCCCATTTCGAATGGCACATTACCGCCACTACCAGATAGTTGGATTTGGTGTTACAATGATATCCATGTGGGTGGAATAAAGGCAGGTGATACTCCGTGTTTAAACATTACTGCAAAAAATATAGGAAATGGGATGGAAAGCTGCCGCTTTTGACGCTACCAAAACGGTTCTGTGAAAAGTGCGAGTCATTTTAGCTTAGTACTCTGCGCAGCCGGCTAAAAAAAAGATGGCCAGACCTCTTAGGAAGATCCATATTTTATTACCACTGCATTTTTTTAGGAAGAACGCCCAAGCGCGGCGATAAAATGAGATTACGTTGCTGGGGAGAACGTAAAACCACTGATTGCATCAGTTTGTAGAAACGCGGGACCGCAAGCATCGCGCCAGTTTAATTAAAGATGGAGAACCGGAGAAGACAAGAGGCGGACAGTCGGGCTTCCTGGCTCAGCTCGACCTGTGGCGAGGTGATCTCTGTATAGCAAGAAGGGGCGTGATTTGGATCATTGGCTGGGGAGCTAATCCTGAATCGCATGAAGATGACCCTAGAGGGCAAAGAAAAAGGGGACAGAAACAGTCTCAACCGATGCCACCAGCGGGGTGTGAGGGGTGAAACGAGAGGTCGGATTTTCCTGTAATTGGGCTTTTGTACACAGCATGTAGCTGAAAGATCTTTTCTGACTCTCGAAAAATAAACGACTGGAGCAATTATATGACAAACAAGGCAACCCGGAGGAAGAGGCATCTGACTTAAGCCCTTTCCGCACTTTATACAGAATAATGCATTTTCAATCCACTTTCACCACTGTTTGCAAGTGGGTTTTAACCTTCCCTTGCACATGGAAATCCAGTTGCAAATTGGACTGGAAGTTGACTGGAAGTTTATTATTCTGCACTTGCGGAAGGAGCCTGGGCTAGAAAGCGTTCCAGGGGAGTAAATGGTGCCGAGGGAGACAAATTGTCTCCAGGATGCACGCCCCCAGCCTCCTGCCCCTCCACCCTTGATGCCCCCCAGGCTCCACCCCAACTGCCCTCGGTGCCAGCCCGTCACCATGGACATGGGCAAGGTCTAGAGGTGCCCATCTCCCCCTCTGGCTTCGCCCTGCTGGCTGGGCTCCTAGCTGGCAGCCTGCAGTCTCTTCTGACCTAACCTCCAGGCAGGCCAGAAGAGAGTGCAGTCCCGGCCTCGGCGACCTTCCTTTACCTAAGCACTGAGGCGAGGGGGGTGGGGCTTGGGGGGGGATCAGGAAGAGAGGTTAGAGCACGCATGAAGCCCAGTTAGAGCACGCAAAAATGAGGAGACAGCAGGACTTCCTGGTCACATGGGGGGCTGATTTTGCGCCCCTCACGTGACCAGAAGAGTGGCGCCCGGGAACAAGGTGTACCCCTTGTCCCTAGGTAGATACGCCACTGGGCCTGAATCTCTCAGCATCCTTGATAGCCGAAGTGGTGCGGGACGTTTTAAGCCGGAACCTCTACCTTGAACGTGAATTTCACCTGTAATTGAAGGGGGAAATCCCCCTCCTCCCCCCATACAATGTCAAATGAGTTCTAAATAATGAAAGGGATGATTTTTAAAGCCTGCAAATTGTGCATTTGGAAGCATCGCGCGGTTGGCTAGGCAACAACTGCCTCCTCTCCATGACCCTTTATTATACAATTTGCAAGCAACTCCTCCAAACACACACACCAGAGGAAAACCAAAAGCGAGCCAATGTAGAATCAGATTCCTACTATATTGGGCCTAAACCGTTCCCTCTAGCAATTAAGCTTTAACTCTGAGTGTGACCTGCACTCCGAAAGAGTACAGTGCACAGAACCTTGGTTTTAAGATTTGGTAATCTGCCCAAAAAGAATCGATGAAAAGCGAAACCCGATAAGAAAGCAAAGGGCAAACTTTTCCATAGAAATCAATGTAGATCCAATTAATCCGTTCTAGGCACACCAAAAAACATACCAAAAACACATTTTTGGGTGACTAAACACAGTGGTGGGATCGAAAAATTTTAGTAACAGGTTCCCTTACCAGCCCCCCCTCAGCAGAGGGAACCGGAAGCGTACACTAGGCAAAGAGCCTGAGCCCTGAGCAGGAAACTACAGGTTGGATGCCTTTCCCCATGGGCAGACACCTCTGGGATTCCATGAATTGCAGTACCTGAAAGGGATTAACCCAGTTCAGGGAGTTACATTATTAGTTGCAATTGCTATACGGAACCTTCACGTTCAAAGGCAGGATGCCTCTCGGGGAGGCGAGGGCGTGGAGATGGCAAAAGCGGACCCAATTAGTAACCCCCTCTCGGCACACACAAATAATTAGTAACCCACTCTCGGGAACTGGTGAGAACCTGCTGGATCCCACCTCCGACTAAACATAGTGTTTAATGCTGAAAACAGTAACAAACAATAACACTAGGACCAGCTTCAGAGCCAGTGGACCAATGTCGCACCTGAAAGCTGTCCAAAGAGGTCTGTTTCTGACGCCTCTTTAAGATTGGTCTGAAAAGGGGCAAGACATTGTCATTGAACAAGTTGCAGACACGGCCTGCAACAGCTTTGTCTGGGTGATTTTTCTCCACAAACCCCTGCCCCTTGCTGCAAATTGATGAAAACGGAGGCAAATCGATGAAAACCGAGACAAATTTTTCACTGAAAAAATCAATGAAAACCGAAACCGATGAAAACCAAAGGCAATGAAAACCGAGGTTCCACTGTATTTCGAATTGCTATTTCGCCAGTGAAAAAACTTCTGCAGGGGGAGTTTCAGGAACAATTCTTAGGTCCCCTTAGGGAGAAAAGCAGGGTATAAGTATAAAGTACAGTACAGTAAACCTTTATCAGGCATAAATAATTCTGCATACAGTATGTTTGTATGATAAACAGCAATACAACGAGGAATCCAATTACTCCAAGACAGGGGACAAATCATACTAAAACTCTCGAGGAGACACACATGACATCCATGGGTGAGTCAAAACTCATTTGAATGACTGCACCTCTTCACGACAATGATCTGAGCCCTAGATAACAACTCAATGTAATTTAGACTGATTTGATACATTGAAGAACATTTTAGTATATTGCGTGGATATGTAGCGACCCTAAAGGTTATCTCAGAAGATGCATCACTAAGTAAATACTTCACTACATAAGCCGAAGGCAGATTTGTTTTAGCTTTAATAATCAGGATTATATAGTGACTACGTAATGCAGAGTGTAGCTGACATTCTAGGAGGATATGCTGTATTGTATCCACGGCATTAACAGAGTATGGGCATAGTCTGTCAGCGAATAAAACACCTTGAAATCTCCCGATTGTAACTTTAGAAGGAAAGGCGTTTACTCTGGCAAGCATAAATGCTCTGCAACGAGATGGACTGTCGAGACTATAGAAGTATTTTGCTATCTTCCCATGTAGGATGGGTAGGTAGGGTATAAGTACATAAAGGAATAAAAAATCAAGCCACACAATCATGTATTCTCCTTTTTAAGTATGAACTGTTCCTAAAAGGTCTTTTCTCCCCACCCCCCCATAAGAACAGGGAAATATAAAAGGAGAATAATTTTCACCCTAGGCACTCCCCACCCCCCCAGCAATAGACCAACGTCGTCCCTTTATAGAAAAGAACTCGATCGCGAGTCTTATCAGCAGAGAGACCGTGGGCAATCCCGCCTGATATGCCTCTAATTGGTTATTACAGCTTAATAATTTTCTGCCCGAAAAAAAGGGCTACCCGTTACGGCTCTAAAGAGAGATGTAATTGAAGCAGACGCAGAGACTTTAAAAATACTGCTATATTCCAATTTTATGCTTGAGGGGGCATGAACTAAAGGCCACAAACAGATTTAAATCCACTTTGCGGCCTGCTGTATGTAAGCAGGCGTTGGGGGGAAAAAGGCAATTTTAATATTTCCAATGTCCCCCCCTGCCCCCAGCACTGCTGACTCTCCTGACTAAACACAAAATTTGTAAAGCATTTTATCCTGTGTGGCTTCCAAGGAGTTTGGAGTGGTGCATGCACAGAGATTTCTTCCTGCATTTTATTCTCACAACCGCCTGGCAAGGTAGACTACATTGGGTGAGAGAGCGTGGACAAAGATCACTCCTGGGTTTTCACGTCAAGCGGGATCCTTTCAATGTGTACTCTGCTACACCCTACAGGACTCCAATTGCTGTTGTGGGGAGGGTACATTTGAAGAATAGAAGAAGTGTTTTGGATTTGGATTTTTGGATTTGGATTTTTGGATTTGGAGCAGCAGTGGCATAGGAGGTTAAGAGCTCATGTATCTAATCGGGAGGAACCGGGTTTGATTCCCAGCTCTGCCGCCTGAGCTGTGGAGGCTTATCTGGGGAATTCAGATTAGCCTCTACACTCCCACACACGCCAGCTGGGTGACCTTGGGCTAGTCACAGCTTCTCGGAGCTCTCTCAGCCCCACCTACCTCACAGGCTGTTTGTTGTGAGGGGGAAGGGCAAGGAGATTGTAAGCCCCTTTGAGTCTCCTGCAGGAGAGAAAGGGGGGATATAAATCCAAACTCCTCCTCCTCCTCCTCCTCCTCCTCCTCCTCCTCCTCCTCCTCCTCTTCTTCTTCTTCTTCTTCTTCTTCTTCTTCTTCTTCTTCTTCTTCCTCCTCCTCCTCCTCCTCCTCCTCCTCCTCTCCTGTAAGGAGACTCAAGGAAGCCTACAAGCTCCTTTCCCTTCCTTTCCTCACAACAGACACCTGGTGAGGTAGGTGGGGCTGAGAGAGTTCAGAGAGAACTGTGACTAGCCCAAGGTCACCCAGCAGGAATGTAGGAGTGCGGAAACACATCTGGTTCACCAGGTTTGCACAATACCTCCAAACAAGCAAGCTATTATAAGCAGAAAATCAAATTAACCCTTTTTTTTCTTTTGTCAGTATTGGACGGACTATTATTTGCAATGGAACATGTCCGATTACCCTGGCGTGAAGAACGTACGGTTTCCTGATGGCCAGATATGGAAGCCTGATATTCTTCTATACAACAGGTAGGTGTGTTTCTTCTGTGTGTTGGAAGAAAAGGGCCAATCCAGCAGGTCACCCAGCCAGCATGTGTTGGAGTGCACAAGCTAATACAGTTTGCCAGATAAGCCTCCACTGAAGTGGCAGAGCGGGGACTCAAACCTGGTTCTCTAGATTAGAGTGCGCCTGCTCTTAACCACTACACCATGCTGGTTCTCTGGATAAAATGTCAGCTTCAAAGATGTGATTCTACAACATCACTTCCCCGCTGAGGTCCCTTCCCCCCTCAGACTCCCTTTGAAAACCTCCAGGAATTTCTGAACTGGAGTTGGCGCCCATAGACTCTGCTCAGGATTGTACATCTAGTGCAGTGTTGGCGAACCTTTTCGAGACCGAGTGCCCAAACTGCAACCCAAAACCCACTTATTTATCGATTTCGAATACCTTTAATGGCATATAAATAGTTTAATATTAACTTAGCAAGATAATAACAGCCTTTACAACTTTACAACTTCTGACGAGTTAAAATAACACCATTACAAAATTTAGCCACCGCTTCCAACAGCTCGTAGTTGTGGCTGTTTAGAAGATATATCACCTTCTGTTTATCTGTAATGCCTTCACTTCCATGCAGGAAGGGGATTATGTGCTTCTTCCTACCTATCTCATAAAAAGGACAATTCAACAGCATATGAGATACTGTTTCCACAGATCCCATGCCACACAGGCATTTCCTTTCTTTATGTGGAATTCCAAGGTGGCGTCCAAGGCTAAAGGAAGAAGGCAGGGCATTACACCTAGCTAAGGTGATTGCTCTACGCCACCGGGCCTCAACCAGGAGATAAAGGTACTGGGCTACAGTTAATCACTTATTTATCACAAAGTGCCAACACGGCAATTTAACCTGAATACTGAGGTTTTAGTTTAGAAAAAACACTTGGCTCCGAGGCGTGCGTTACTCGGGAGTAAGCTTGGTGGTAGTGGGTGGCTTTGATTTGAAGCAACCGTGCAACTCTTCCAACGGGTGAATCATGACCCTAGGAGGGTTTACTCAGAAGCAAGACCCATTGCCAGCAACCAAGCTTACTCCCACGTAAAGAATCGCGCTTTAGTTCTTCGCATGAAAATCAGTGGCGTTTAACAGCGCTTAACAGAGTTACCTACACCGCTTCCCCAAAACTACCCTGTTTCCCCTAATATAAGACATCCCCCCAAAATAAGACATAGTAGAGGTTTTGCTGAAGTGCGAAATATAAGGCATCCCCCAAAAGTAAGACGTAGCAAAGTTTTTGTTTGGAAGCATGCCCGACGAACAGAACACAGGAAAAATAAGACATCCCCTGAAAATAAGACATAGCGCATCTTTGGGAGCAAAAATTAATATAAGACACTGTCTTATATTCGGGGAAACACAGTAGGTCTTAGGTTTAATGCTAATAATAGAGCCCAGCGTCCCAGGCCAGCCTAGATGTGTGTGTGTGGGGGGGGCTCTGTTTGTGCGTGCCCACAGAGAGGGCTCTGAGTCCCACCTCTGGCACCCATGCCATAGGTTCGCCACCACTGATCTAGTGTATTAAACAGGATCCTTGCAAAAAAAGGAGAGCAACCGTGTATTTTAATGGCACAATATGATCACTGTTATAACAGTGCTTTCATCGGAGCCTTAATTACAAAGGTGCATTTTATTCCGAAAGGAGGAAGTCGAAGAAAGCACTTAATTCTCCTAGAAATGTTTCGTTTTTTAATGGCAACAGCAGCTGTTGCCTGAAGAGACTTAAAAAGGATTAATAAATATGGATCTCATTTGTGAACGAGGAAATATCATTAGGCCTTAATAGCCCTCTCTACAAAAACAGTTTGCAGAGCGGCCCCAGTCTGGAGGCAGGTGAGATTATAAAATTTTGCAGTGTGTACAGGAAGGGCTAGTTTCAAAACCAATATCATTTTGGATACCTTTTTAAAAAGAGGGTTAAGTTTCCCCCTTTCAAATCTAGCCCTTTTTGGGGGCACATCTGATTCAGAGTTTTGCTTTCCAGTAATTTTGCATGAATTATTTACTCCCCTACTCTGTTATTATTTATCTGATTTAGTTATTTATTCCATTTAGACCTCTCCAAAGAGAGAGCAGTGGTTAAGAGCAGGTAGACTCTAATCGAGAGAACCGGGTTTCATTCCCCACTCCTCCACCTGAATGGCGGAGGCTTATCTGGTGAACCAGGTGTTTTTCCGCACTCTGACATTCCTGCTGGGCGACCTTGGGCTAGACACAGTTCTCTCAGAACTCTGTCCGCCCCACTTATCTCAAAGGGTGTCTGTTGTGGGGAGAGGAAGGGAAAGGAGATTGGAAGCCACCTTGAGTCTCCTTACAGGAGAGATACATGGGGTGTAAATCCAAATTCTTCTCTTCTAAGTTTGAGACTCATAGGACAGCAATTAAAGCCGGCAACTGAAGGCAAACTACATGGCAACTGAAGGCAAAAGTCTGGGAAACTAATGCCATTGCTTCATTTGCTATCTTGGTTTTTATTGTCCAATTGAAGGTAATCCCGGGCCTTTCCTGGTACATTTGTTTTATTTGTTTGGAAACAAATCCAAATCCCTGATCCGGAGCCTGATAGCATGCACACAAGCCTCTTCGTAAATCATGATTTTCTTAGCTACACGAGGGCAAATGAAGTCACGCGACATGCGCTAGTACAACATGAAATACTGTGGACATAAATGAGCATCAGGAGCGGCAGCAGTCGGCATATGTAACTTTATACGCTCTATTAATCATTGCTCAATTTTTGCAAAACCAGTCGACTCCAAGGTAAATGTGCACAGCGAACTAAAACAAGCAGCTAGAATATTTTTTTTAAAATGGCAAAGAGCAAATTAAACAGATTTATGGTGAGTGGTAGGGAACTTGTTCTGTCTTATATTTAGAAACAACACTGACCAAAGCTGGAAGACTCTCACAGTGCAAACCTAAGTGCAATTACATGCTTCTAAGCCCATTGATTTTGGTGGTCATCAAAGGGGGTAATTTTGCTTAGGATCGCACTGTCAAGGGCCATAAAACAGCAGACCATTAGCTTGGGAAAGTGCATGGACATAACGCAACCCACTAATTCATCTCCGACCCAATAATGGAAGTTTACAATGTCCATGTTGCCGTAAATAATTTTATATGAAAATTTAGTCTCTTCTCGTAAAAGCTGGCAACGAACAGTTAAAGATGTCACCAAACGAAGCTTTTAAGATTCGTATGGGGAAGAGAAAATGACACGGGTTCGAATCCACAGGTGGAAACGGAAAGCGTTCTGGACCATATCCCGTCTGGCTGCGAAGGGTGACTGGGTGTTGTAGCAAATGTAGCACTCCCCAACACACACATTAGCTTGAAAATAGCAAATCAAAAATCTGGGGAGATGAATTCTAGCCCCGTGTTTTTAATGCATGGGTAGACCAAGATGGAGGTAAGTTCTGAAATGTGTTCGTTCATTTCATTGGTGAAGGGTGGGGGTCATATTTTTGGTGCTCCCCCCATGTGTGGGGGAAGACGTCACATGGAAGAGACCGCCATGTGATGCTAGGGCTGATGCCAAGCTCCAGGCGAGACCTGGGGATCTCCCTGAATTGCAACCGACCATGTCAAACCCGAGAATCCTCAGCAAACCCCAAACCCAATGTAGACTGACTTGAGTAAAGAATGCACCGTTTCAAGACCGACAAAGTTTCAAAGGACGGAATCGAAACCAAGTGAACATGGCAAGCTGATACCAAGCACTGGGAGGAAGAAGAGGAAGAGGAAGAGGAAGGAGAAGAAGGAGAAGGAGGAGAAGAAGAAGAACAAGAAGAGGAGGAGGAGGAGGAGGAGGAGTTTGGATTTATATCCCCCTTTCTCTCCTGTCAGGAGGCCCAAAGGGGCTTACAATCTCCCTTCCCTCCCTCCCCACACAGCAAACACCCTGTGAGGTCGATGGAGCTGAGAGAGCTCTGAAGAACTGTGACTAGCCCAAGGTCACCCAGCTGGCATGTGTTGGAGTGCATGAGCTAATCTGGTTCCCCAGATAAGCCTCCACAACTCAAGAGGCGGAGCGGGGAATCAAACCCGGTTCCCCAGATTAGAGTGCACCTGATCTTAACTACTACACCACGCTGTGCAGACACAGAGCTGCAGTGAAATTAAATAAAATTAGTCCTGGTACTCTTTACATGCTTGCTCCTAATATTCCCGGTTACTCCTGAATATTTCTGTGACTTTTCCAGACCCCTTGCCCTGTTTTCCAGAAAATCCCAGATACCATCTATCCAGAAAATACTGATATCTGAATGTACCGCCCTGTTCTGGTTAGCCCAGAACTGTGGAGGACGGTAGAAGTAATTATTTCAAGTGCTTTCTGTGTTCATCTGTACAGCAGCAGATGAAAGAGCATCAGTAATAGTCGGATAATTCGGAATGAAGCAGGAGTAATTCTGAACAAAGCCCCGATGTTCCACGCAACCTCCTTGACTCTCCGAGGCCCGTTTGCAGGGAGCCAGAAACTACACTGTGTTGTCATTTTTATATATAAAAACAACATGCAAATCACTGAAGAGCGCTCGCGGCCTTTTCTCAGAAGTTCCCCGCCCTCCCGCTGCTCCTGCTGCCAAATTGCAGCTCAAAACGGTATTTCGAATTCAAGGCAACGGGCGCCCATTTATCTAGCCGAACCGGTCACCGGATCCATGCGTGGGAACTGATATCTATGCGCTGGAGAAAGGCTCGCCTGCCGACAGTGGCGGAGAGGGAGATGAGGCTCGACAGCCTGTCTGAATATTCCCAGGTCACTTGTCGTTTTGTTTTCGCCCACTTGCTCGACCGGACTTGCCCGATGCCTGTTGACGGAGCTGACAAGTGGAGAGAGAGTGCCACGTGCCACGCTCAGCTGGAAACCGGCTGCTTCAGCCGCCAGATCGTTTCTGGTTGCTGTTGCAGTGCAAGCCGTTGAGAGCAGCTTGCGTGACTCAGGAGCTCCGCGGCCAAATGCACTTGTGCCGTCCATAAGCACAGCATCGGTTATGCCCGGCGATGCCGTGGGATGTTTTGAGTTTGTCGCATTCACCAGAAAGCATGGCTGGTGGCAGAAGCTGCGTCATGAGTCATCTTTGCTCTTTGAAGGGAGAAAAAGAAGAAGAAGAGTTTGGATTTATATCTCCCCTTTCTCTCCTGTAAGGAGACTCAAAGTGGCTTACATTCTCCTTGCCCTTCCCCCCTCACAACAAACACCCTGTGAGGTAGGTGGGGCTGAGAGAGCTCCAAGAAGCTGTGACTAGCCCAAGATCACCCAGCTGGCGCATGTGGGAGTGTACAGGCTAATCTGAATTCCCCAGATAAGCCTTCCCCAGATAAGCCTCCACAGCTCAGGCGGCAGAGCTGAGAATCAAACCCAGTTCCTCCAGATTAGATACACGATCTCTTAACCTCCTACGCCACTGGATTTATATCCCCCCTTTCTCTCCTGTAAGCAGCTCACAATCTCCTCCCCCACCCCCAAGGGTCCCACAATCTCCTCCCCCACCCCCACAACAAACACCCTGTGAGGTGGGTGGGGCTGAGAGGGCTCCGAAGAATTGTGACTAGCCCAAGGTCACCCAGCTGGCCTGTGTTGGAGTGCACCGGCTAATCTGGTTCCCCAGATAAGCCTCCACGGCTCAAGTGGAAGAGTGGGGAATCAAACCTCGTTCCCCAGATTAGAGTGCACCTGCTCTTAACCACTACACCACACAGGCCCTTGTGGGCAGATCTGGTGGACAATAGTCAATTATCCTGGATGGCCCAGACTGGTCAGATTTTGAAGTTCTGTGCGGAATTCATTCCCCAAATGGGAGAAATAGCTTCCTCAGCCCGTCATATTTGAGCTGTGCAGAAACCACCCATATCAAGGGAACTTGTCTCCATCAACGACTCTCTGGCCCCTTCCGCACATGCAGAATAATCCACTTTCAACCCACTTTCAATGCACTTTGCAGCTATGCGGAATAGCAAAATCCACTTGCAAACAATTGTGAAAGTGGATTAAAAGTGCATTATTCTGCATGTGCGGAAGGGGCCTCAGAGGTTATTTGATATGGACCGTTTGGGTCGTTTTGGAATGTTTGTCCTTTCCCTTTCGCCACTCCACGACTGGCCGTCTGGCTACACTGCTTTGTTTTGTTGGTAGCCTGCCTGCCTCATTGAAGATTTTTTTGGATGCCTTTTGAACGCCTGGAGATCAAACGCTTCCGTTATTTCATGTCGCCGTTTTGTCCGAAAACTGCCAGCACAGCAGGTAGCGCCGTTTGCGCTTGAAGATCCGCTTTCATCCTCATTTTCTCCAAAATGAGCAATTAGGCCTACCTGCCCGAGGGCACCTGCTAAAACGGTCGTCCCACTGAACTCAGCCAGGTGTATTTGCTTTTATTTTTTTTACTATTCAGATTTTATTCATGCTTTCGATGCTTACAAAAAGATCAAAAACTACAAAAAGTTCACCCGACAGGAGTAATTCCCACTCTCTATCTGCATCGAAAAGGAACAGTAAAAAAATTAATACCACTCCACTCTTTTAACTGCATAATTTAAAATTCCAACTTAATAAATGCTACAGATAATTAAAATACTTTTCTCTGTTAAGTCTTATAGTAACAATCTTTAAAACAATGTATTGTCGAAGGCTTTCACAGCCGGATTCGACTGGTTCTGGTGGGTTTTCCGGGCTGTGTGGCCGTGGTCTTTCCTACTATCAGATCCTCTGAAGATGCCAGCCACAGATGCAGGCGAAACGTCAGGAGCCAATGCTGCTAGAACACGGCCATACAGCCCGGAAACCACGCAGCACCCCAGAAAGGAGTTTGTTAACCCCTTCGAGTCTCATTACAGGAGAGAAAGGGGGGATATAAATCCAAATTCTTCTTCTTCTTCTTCTTCTTCTTCTTCTTCTTCTTCTTCTTCTTCTTCTTCTCCTCCTCCTCCTCCTCCTCCTCCTCCTCCTCCTCCTCCTCCTCCTCCTCCTCCTCCTCCTCCTCCTCCTCCTCCTCCTCCTCCTCAGAGGCGACCGTAAGGCGGGCAGCCCTGGCAGGACAATCTGATCAAGCAATACGGCATCGAAGCCGCGAAGTTGGCGCTGGGCGGTGTAGGCGCCAGCTGAGGCGGCTCCTTAATGGAAACATTGCTGGCGGAACTCTGCTTTCCCAGATCACATATTGTGTAGGGCTCAAAAGTACGCGTAAAGGTGGTCTTTCAGTCATCCGGAACCATTAGGTGATTCCTTGCGACTGCTTCTAGCATGCCTCTCTACATAGGGGCTGGTGACTCCTATCGCCCCGTGACGCTTTGGCGGAGCTCGGTGAGGGATGTTATAGCCTAAAGGGCGGTACTCGACAACTCCGGCCGAATAATGCCACGCTACCCTCGGTATCCGTGGAAGTGAACGGGGCATAGGGCGAGGATATCGGCATCGTCCTCCGGGTCAGGGTTTCCTTTTTTTGCAGGTCGTGGCTAATACCGCTCATGCGAGGGTTTTAAAACCCGCGCCATTACGCATTGGACGGAGGTGCTAAGTGGCTTCAGAAAACGAAGGGCGGAGCAAGGGGAGGGGGCGGGCCGGAGTCATGGGCTTAATTTGAAGGGAGGCAGGGGAGCAAGGGGGGCAGAAGGAGGACAGGCGTCCAATTTAGGGAGGATAGAGAAAATTCCGGGGGTGAAACCGAAGTTGAAAGGTCGAAAGGAGGGCGATCTACAGCAGTGGGAGCCATAGACCTGCAGGCTGATGTATGTATATAACATTGTCTCCATCGCCAGTAGCAGTGACATCGGCTACCGAGGCTCCCAGCGAAGAGTGCTCTGATGTTTTCCCTAATCCTGGCATTCACTGTCCCCCCCTCCGGGTACCATGGACATTGAGCTTCAATCTCCTCAACCAATTTTGGCGCAGGCTCCCCTCTCCTTATGGGGGGACCCTGCCGCTGCTGGGCTAACGCTTTTAGTTCGCTAACTTGCTTGTCATAAGCCCTGCTTTTGCAAGCTCCCATACTTACCGGTGTTCCGCCGGACGAGAGAGTGTCCTAGGACATCCCTGGATGCGCTCGCATCCAGCGGACGGGCGTATACCGAAGCAGGGTCCCTGACAGCGCCGCATCCAGCGGGACGCCGGTACCGCTGCCCTTCCCCAGGCGACGGTAAGCAGGGTGGGAGGTTCGAGGGATTCCCGGCTCGGCACCAGCTTGTAGTCAGACCGCGAGGTCAGCGCAAGAACGACGCCGAGACGCGGTGATAACATCTGGTGGAGAGTGCCAGCATGGGAAGCGGGTGTCCGCGGTTCCCAGCTACTCTGCCGCAGGTTGGTTCCCTTGGCACCTTTTATTATGATTCTAACGGGAGCGGCAGGTAGAAGGGGCGAAATGGGGGGAATTCCGGGAGAGCCGGAGACCGAGAGATCATCATGTGATGCATGATCTCACCTGGCTGCTACGCGGTGGAGAGGAGCATCAGCTGCCTGGGCCTAATCCTCACCTGGGGGCAAGACCATTGTCCCTTTGTCCGGGACACCCGGTGGTTGTGAGCCAGGTAGTTCATGACCCCCCCACCCCCCCCCCACCCCCCCCCCCCCCCCCCCCCCACCCCCCCCCCGCCCCCCCCCCCCCCCACCCCACCCACCCCCCCCCCCCCCCCCCCCCCACACCCACGCGGCCCCCCCCCCACCCCCCCCCCCCGTCCCCCCCCCTCCCCCCAACGCCCCCCCCCACCCCCCCCCCCCCCCCCCTCCCCCCCCGCGCCCCCCCCTCCCCCCCCCCCCCCCACCCCCCCCCCCCCTCACCCCCCCGCCCCCCCCCCCCCCCCCCCCCCACCCCCCCCCCCCCCCACCCCCCCCCCCCCCCACCCCCCCCCCCCCCCACCCCCCCCCCCCCCCACCCCCCCCCCCCCCCACCCCCCCCCCCCCCCACCCCCCCCCCCCCCCACCCCCCCCCCCCCCCACCCCCCCCCCCCCCCACCCCCCCCCCCCCCCACCCCCCCCCCCCCCCACCCCCCCCCCCCCCCACCCCCCCCCCCCCCCACCCCCCCCCCCCCCCACCCCCCCCCCCCCCCACCCCCCCCCCCCCCCACCCCCCCCCCCCCCCACCCCCCCCCCCCCCCACCCCCCCCCCCCCCCACCCCCCCCCCCCCCCACCCCCCCCCCCCCCCACCCCCCCCCCCCCCCACCCCCCCCCCCCCCCACCCCCCCCCCCCCCCACCCCCCCCCCCCCCCACCCCCCCCCCCCCCCACCCCCCCCCCCCCCCACCCCCCCCCCCCCCCACCCCCCCCCCCCCCCACCCCCCCCCCCCCCCACCCCCCCCCCCCCCCACCCCCCCCCCCCCCCACCCCCCCCCCCCCCCACCCCCCCCCCCCCCCACCCCCCCCCCCCCCCACCCCCCCCCCCCCCCACCCCCCCCCCCCCCCACCCCCCCCCCCCCCCACCCCCCCCCCCCCCCACCCCCCCCCCCCCCCACCCCCCCCCCCCCCCACCCCCCCCCCCCCCCACCCCCCCCCCCCCCCACCCCCCCCCCCCCCCACCCCCCCCCCCCCCCACCCCCCCCCCCCCCCACCCCCCCCCCCCCCCACCCCCCCCCCCCCCCACCCCCCCCCCCCCCCACCCCCCCCCCCCCCCACCCCCCCCCCCCCCCACCCCCCCCCCCCCCCACCCCCCCCCCCCCCCACCCCCCCCCCCCCCCACCCCCCCCCCCCCCCACCCCCCCCCCCCCCCACCCCCCCCCCCCCCCACCCCCCCCCCCCCCCACCCCCCCCCCCCCCCACCCCCCCCCCCCCCCACCCCCCCCCCCCCCCACCCCCCCCCCCCCCCACCCCCCCCCCCCCCCACCCCCCCCCCCCCCCACCCCCCCCCCCCCCCACCCCCCCCCCCCCCCACCCCCCCCCCCCCCCACCCCCCCCCCCCCCCACCCCCCCCCCCCCCCACCCCCCCCCCCCCCCACCCCCCCCCCCCCCCACCCCCCCCCCCCCCCACCCCCCCCCCCCCCCACCCCCCCCCCCCCCCACCCCCCCCCCCCCCCACCCCCCCCCCCCCCCACCCCCCCCCCCCCCCACCCCCCCCCCCCCCCACCCCCCCCCCCCCCCACCCCCCCCCCCCCCCACCCCCCCCCCCCCCCACCCCCCCCCCCCCCCACCCCCCCCCCCCCCCACCCCCCCCCCCCCCCACCCCCCCCCCCCCCCACCCCCCCCCCCCCCCACCCCCCCCCCCCCCCACCCCCCCCCCCCCCCACCCCCCCCCCCCCCCACCCCCCCCCCCCCCCACCCCCCCCCCCCCCCACCCCCCCCCCCCCCCACCCCCCCCCCCCCCCACCCCCCCCCCCCCCCACCCCCCCCCCCCCCCACCCCCCCCCCCCCCCACCCCCCCCCCCCCCCACCCCCCCCCCCCCCCACCCCCCCCCCCCCCCACCCCCCCCCCCCCCCACCCCCCCCCCCCCCCACCCCCCCCCCCCCCCACCCCCCCCCCCCCCCACCCCCCCCCCCCCCCACCCCCCCCCCCCCCCACCCCCCCCCCCCCCCACCCCCCCCCCCCCCCACCCCCCCCCCCCCCCACCCCCCCCCCCCCCCACCCCCCCCCCCCCCCACCCCCCCCCCCCCCCACCCCCCCCCCCCCCCACCCCCCCCCCCCCCCACCCCCCCCCCCCCCCACCCCCCCCCCCCCCCACCCCCCCCCCCCCCCACCCCCCCCCCCCCCCACCCCCCCCCCCCCCCACCCCCCCCCCCCCCCACCCCCCCCCCCCCCCACCCCCCCCCCCCCCCACCCCCCCCCCCCCCCACCCCCCCCCCCCCCCACCCCCCCCCCCCCCCACCCCCCCCCCCCCCCACCCCCCCCCCCCCCCACCCCCCCCCCCCCCCACCCCCCCCCCCCCCCACCCCCCCCCCCCCCCACCCCCCCCCCCCCCCACCCCCCCCCCCCCCCACCCCCCCCCCCCCCCACCCCCCCCCCCCCCCACCCCCCCCCCCCCCCACCCCCCCCCCCCCCCACCCCCCCCCCCCCCCACCCCCCCCCCCCCCCACCCCCCCCCCCCCCCACCCCCCCCCCCCCCCACCCCCCCCCCCCCCCACCCCCCCCCCCCCCCACCCCCCCCCCCCCCCACCCCCCCCCCCCCCCACCCCCCCCCCCCCCCACCCCCCCCCCCCCCCACCCCCCCCCCCCCCCACCCCCCCCCCCCCCCACCCCCCCCCCCCCCCACCCCCCCCCCCCCCCACCCCCCCCCCCCCCCACCCCCCCCCCCCCCCACCCCCCCCCCCCCCCACCCCCCCCCCCCCCCACCCCCCCCCCCCCCCACCCCCCCCCCCCCCCACCCCCCCCCCCCCCCACCCCCCCCCCCCCCCACCCCCCCCCCCCCCCACCCCCCCCCCCCCCCACCCCCCCCCCCCCCCACCCCCCCCCCCCCCCACCCCCCCCCCCCCCCACCCCCCCCCCCCCCCACCCCCCCCCCCCCCCACCCCCCCCCCCCCCCACCCCCCCCCCCCCCCACCCCCCCCCCCCCCCACCCCCCCCCCCCCCCACCCCCCCCCCCCCCCACCCCCCCCCCCCCCCACCCCCCCCCCCCCCCACCCCCCCCCCCCCCCACCCCCCCCCCCCCCCACCCCCCCCCCCCCCCACCCCCCCCCCCCCCCACCCCCCCCCCCCCCCACCCCCCCCCCCCCCCACCCCCCCCCCCCCCCACCCCCCCCCCCCCCCACCCCCCCCCCCCCCCACCCCCCCCCCCCCCCACCCCCCCCCCCCCCCACCCCCCCCCCCCCCCACCCCCCCCCCCCCCCACCCCCCCCCCCCCCCACCCCCCCCCCCCCCCACCCCCCCCCCCCCCCACCCCCCCCCCCCCCCACCCCCCCCCCCCCCCACCCCCCCCCCCCCCCACCCCCCCCCCCCCCCACCCCCCCCCCCCCCCACCCCCCCCCCCCCCCACCCCCCCCCCCCCCCACCCCCCCCCCCCCCCACCCCCCCCCCCCCCCACCCCCCCCCCCCCCCACCCCCCCCCCCCCCCACCCCCCCCCCCCCCCACCCCCCCCCCCCCCCACCCCCCCCCCCCCCCACCCCCCCCCCCCCCCACCCCCCCCCCCCCCCACCCCCCCCCCCCCCCACCCCCCCCCCCCCCCACCCCCCCCCCCCCCCACCCCCCCCCCCCCCCACCCCCCCCCCCCCCCACCCCCCCCCCCCCCCACCCCCCCCCCCCCCCACCCCCCCCCCCCCCCACCCCCCCCCCCCCCCACCCCCCCCCCCCCCCACCCCCCCCCCCCCCCACCCCCCCCCCCCCCCACCCCCCCCCCCCCCCACCCCCCCCCCCCCCCACCCCCCCCCCCCCCCACCCCCCCCCCCCCCCACCCCCCCCCCCCCCCACCCCCCCCCCCCCCCACCCCCCCCCCCCCCCACCCCCCCCCCCCCCCACCCCCCCCCCCCCCCACCCCCCCCCCCCCCCACCCCCCCCCCCCCCCACCCCCCCCCCCCCCCACCCCCCCCCCCCCCCACCCCCCCCCCCCCCCACCCCCCCCCCCCCCCACCCCCCCCCCCCCCCACCCCCCCCCCCCCCCACCCCCCCCCCCCCCCACCCCCCCCCCCCCCCACCCCCCCCCCCCCCCACCCCCCCCCCCCCCCACCCCCCCCCCCCCCCACCCCCCCCCCCCCCCACCCCCCCCCCCCCCCACCCCCCCCCCCCCCCACCCCCCCCCCCCCCCACCCCCCCCCCCCCCCACCCCCCCCCCCCCCCACCCCCCCCCCCCCCCACCCCCCCCCCCCCCCACCCCCCCCCCCCCCCACCCCCCCCCCCCCCCACCCCCCCCCCCCCCCACCCCCCCCCCCCCCCACCCCCCCCCCCCCCCACCCCCCCCCCCCCCCACCCCCCCCCCCCCCCACCCCCCCCCCCCCCCACCCCCCCCCCCCCCCACCCCCCCCCCCCCCCACCCCCCCCCCCCCCCACCCCCCCCCCCCCCCACCCCCCCCCCCCCCCACCCCCCCCCCCCCCCACCCCCCCCCCCCCCCACCCCCCCCCCCCCCCACCCCCCCCCCCCCCCACCCCCCCCCCCCCCCACCCCCCCCCCCCCCCACCCCCCCCCCCCCCCACCCCCCCCCCCCCCCACCCCCCCCCCCCCCCACCCCCCCCCCCCCCCACCCCCCCCCCCCCCCACCCCCCCCCCCCCCCACCCCCCCCCCCCCCCACCCCCCCCCCCCCCCACCCCCCCCCCCCCCCACCCCCCCCCCCCCCCACCCCCCCCCCCCCCCACCCCCCCCCCCCCCCACCCCCCCCCCCCCCCACCCCCCCCCCCCCCCACCCCCCCCCCCCCCCACCCCCCCCCCCCCCCACCCCCCCCCCCCCCCACCCCCCCCCCCCCCCACCCCCCCCCCCCCCCACCCCCCCCCCCCCCCACCCCCCCCCCCCCCCACCCCCCCCCCCCCCCACCCCCCCCCCCCCCCACCCCCCCCCCCCCCCACCCCCCCCCCCCCCCACCCCCCCCCCCCCCCACCCCCCCCCCCCCCCACCCCCCCCCCCCCCCACCCCCCCCCCCCCCCACCCCCCCCCCCCCCCACCCCCCCCCCCCCCCACCCCCCCCCCCCCCCACCCCCCCCCCCCCCCACCCCCCCCCCCCCCCACCCCCCCCCCCCCCCACCCCCCCCCCCCCCCACCCCCCCCCCCCCCCACCCCCCCCCCCCCCCACCCCCCCCCCCCCCCACCCCCCCCCCCCCCCACCCCCCCCCCCCCCCACCCCCCCCCCCCCCCACCCCCCCCCCCCCCCACCCCCCCCCCCCCCCACCCCCCCCCCCCCCCACCCCCCCCCCCCCCCACCCCCCCCCCCCCCCACCCCCCCCCCCCCCCACCCCCCCCCCCCCCCACCCCCCCCCCCCCCCACCCCCCCCCCCCCCCACCCCCCCCCCCCCCCACCCCCCCCCCCCCCCACCCCCCCCCCCCCCCACCCCCCCCCCCCCCCACCCCCCCCCCCCCCCACCCCCCCCCCCCCCCACCCCCCCCCCCCCCCACCCCCCCCCCCCCCCACCCCCCCCCCCCCCCACCCCCCCCCCCCCCCACCCCCCCCCCCCCCCACCCCCCCCCCCCCCCACCCCCCCCCCCCCCCACCCCCCCCCCCCCCCACCCCCCCCCCCCCCCACCCCCCCCCCCCCCCACCCCCCCCCCCCCCCACCCCCCCCCCCCCCCACCCCCCCCCCCCCCCACCCCCCCCCCCCCCCACCCCCCCCCCCCCCCACCCCCCCCCCCCCCCACCCCCCCCCCCCCCCACCCCCCCCCCCCCCCACCCCCCCCCCCCCCCACCCCCCCCCCCCCCCACCCCCCCCCCCCCCCACCCCCCCCCCCCCCCACCCCCCCCCCCCCCCACCCCCCCCCCCCCCCACCCCCCCCCCCCCCCACCCCCCCCCCCCCCCACCCCCCCCCCCCCCCACCCCCCCCCCCCCCCACCCCCCCCCCCCCCCACCCCCCCCCCCCCCCACCCCCCCCCCCCCCCACCCCCCCCCCCCCCCACCCCCCCCCCCCCCCACCCCCCCCCCCCCCCACCCCCCCCCCCCCCCACCCCCCCCCCCCCCCACCCCCCCCCCCCCCCACCCCCCCCCCCCCCCACCCCCCCCCCCCCCCACCCCCCCCCCCCCCCACCCCCCCCCCCCCCCACCCCCCCCCCCCCCCACCCCCCCCCCCCCCCACCCCCCCCCCCCCCCACCCCCCCCCCCCCCCACCCCCCCCCCCCCCCACCCCCCCCCCCCCCCACCCCCCCCCCCCCCCACCCCCCCCCCCCCCCACCCCCCCCCCCCCCCACCCCCCCCCCCCCCCACCCCCCCCCCCCCCCACCCCCCCCCCCCCCCACCCCCCCCCCCCCCCACCCCCCCCCCCCCCCACCCCCCCCCCCCCCCACCCCCCCCCCCCCCCACCCCCCCCCCCCCCCACCCCCCCCCCCCCCCACCCCCCCCCCCCCCCACCCCCCCCCCCCCCCACCCCCCCCCCCCCCCACCCCCCCCCCCCCCCACCCCCCCCCCCCCCCACCCCCCCCCCCCCCCACCCCCCCCCCCCCCCACCCCCCCCCCCCCCCACCCCCCCCCCCCCCCACCCCCCCCCCCCCCCACCCCCCCCCCCCCCCACCCCCCCCCCCCCCCACCCCCCCCCCCCCCCACCCCCCCCCCCCCCCACCCCCCCCCCCCCCCACCCCCCCCCCCCCCCACCCCCCCCCCCCCCCACCCCCCCCCCCCCCCACCCCCCCCCCCCCCCACCCCCCCCCCCCCCCACCCCCCCCCCCCCCCACCCCCCCCCCCCCCCACCCCCCCCCCCCCCCACCCCCCCCCCCCCCCACCCCCCCCCCCCCCCACCCCCCCCCCCCCCCACCCCCCCCCCCCCCCACCCCCCCCCCCCCCCACCCCCCCCCCCCCCCACCCCCCCCCCCCCCCACCCCCCCCCCCCCCCACCCCCCCCCCCCCCCACCCCCCCCCCCCCCCACCCCCCCCCCCCCCCACCCCCCCCCCCCCCCACCCCCCCCCCCCCCCACCCCCCCCCCCCCCCACCCCCCCCCCCCCCCACCCCCCCCCCCCCCCACCCCCCCCCCCCCCCACCCCCCCCCCCCCCCACCCCCCCCCCCCCCCACCCCCCCCCCCCCCCACCCCCCCCCCCCCCCACCCCCCCCCCCCCCCACCCCCCCCCCCCCCCACCCCCCCCCCCCCCCACCCCCCCCCCCCCCCACCCCCCCCCCCCCCCACCCCCCCCCCCCCCCACCCCCCCCCCCCCCCACCCCCCCCCCCCCCCACCCCCCCCCCCCCCCACCCCCCCCCCCCCCCACCCCCCCCCCCCCCCACCCCCCCCCCCCCCCACCCCCCCCCCCCCCCACCCCCCCCCCCCCCCACCCCCCCCCCCCCCCACCCCCCCCCCCCCCCACCCCCCCCCCCCCCCACCCCCCCCCCCCCCCACCCCCCCCCCCCCCCACCCCCCCCCCCCCCCACCCCCCCCCCCCCCCACCCCCCCCCCCCCCCACCCCCCCCCCCCCCCACCCCCCCCCCCCCCCACCCCCCCCCCCCCCCACCCCCCCCCCCCCCCACCCCCCCCCCCCCCCACCCCCCCCCCCCCCCACCCCCCCCCCCCCCCACCCCCCCCCCCCCCCACCCCCCCCCCCCCCCACCCCCCCCCCCCCCCACCCCCCCCCCCCCCCACCCCCCCCCCCCCCCACCCCCCCCCCCCCCCACCCCCCCCCCCCCCCACCCCCCCCCCCCCCCACCCCCCCCCCCCCCCACCCCCCCCCCCCCCCACCCCCCCCCCCCCCCACCCCCCCCCCCCCCCACCCCCCCCCCCCCCCACCCCCCCCCCCCCCCACCCCCCCCCCCCCCCACCCCCCCCCCCCCCCACCCCCCCCCCCCCCCACCCCCCCCCCCCCCCACCCCCCCCCCCCCCCACCCCCCCCCCCCCCCACCCCCCCCCCCCCCCACCCCCCCCCCCCCCCACCCCCCCCCCCCCCCACCCCCCCCCCCCCCCACCCCCCCCCCCCCCCACCCCCCCCCCCCCCCACCCCCCCCCCCCCCCACCCCCCCCCCCCCCCACCCCCCCCCCCCCCCACCCCCCCCCCCCCCCACCCCCCCCCCCCCCCACCCCCCCCCCCCCCCACCCCCCCCCCCCCCCACCCCCCCCCCCCCCCACCCCCCCCCCCCCCCACCCCCCCCCCCCCCCACCCCCCCCCCCCCCCACCCCCCCCCCCCCCCACCCCCCCCCCCCCCCACCCCCCCCCCCCCCCACCCCCCCCCCCCCCCACCCCCCCCCCCCCCCACCCCCCCCCCCCCCCACCCCCCCCCCCCCCCACCCCCCCCCCCCCCCACCCCCCCCCCCCCCCACCCCCCCCCCCCCCCACCCCCCCCCCCCCCCACCCCCCCCCCCCCCCACCCCCCCCCCCCCCCACCCCCCCCCCCCCCCACCCCCCCCCCCCCCCACCCCCCCCCCCCCCCACCCCCCCCCCCCCCCACCCCCCCCCCCCCCCACCCCCCCCCCCCCCCACCCCCCCCCCCCCCCACCCCCCCCCCCCCCCACCCCCCCCCCCCCCCACCCCCCCCCCCCCCCACCCCCCCCCCCCCCCACCCCCCCCCCCCCCCACCCCCCCCCCCCCCCACCCCCCCCCCCCCCCACCCCCCCCCCCCCCCACCCCCCCCCCCCCCCACCCCCCCCCCCCCCCACCCCCCCCCCCCCCCACCCCCCCCCCCCCCCACCCCCCCCCCCCCCCACCCCCCCCCCCCCCCACCCCCCCCCCCCCCCACCCCCCCCCCCCCCCACCCCCCCCCCCCCCCACCCCCCCCCCCCCCCACCCCCCCCCCCCCCCACCCCCCCCCCCCCCCACCCCCCCCCCCCCCCACCCCCCCCCCCCCCCACCCCCCCCCCCCCCCACCCCCCCCCCCCCCCACCCCCCCCCCCCCCCACCCCCCCCCCCCCCCACCCCCCCCCCCCCCCACCCCCCCCCCCCCCCACCCCCCCCCCCCCCCACCCCCCCCCCCCCCCACCCCCCCCCCCCCCCACCCCCCCCCCCCCCCACCCCCCCCCCCCCCCACCCCCCCCCCCCCCCACCCCCCCCCCCCCCCACCCCCCCCCCCCCCCACCCCCCCCCCCCCCCACCCCCCCCCCCCCCCACCCCCCCCCCCCCCCACCCCCCCCCCCCCCCACCCCCCCCCCCCCCCACCCCCCCCCCCCCCCACCCCCCCCCCCCCCCACCCCCCCCCCCCCCCACCCCCCCCCCCCCCCACCCCCCCCCCCCCCCACCCCCCCCCCCCCCCACCCCCCCCCCCCCCCACCCCCCCCCCCCCCCACCCCCCCCCCCCCCCACCCCCCCCCCCCCCCACCCCCCCCCCCCCCCACCCCCCCCCCCCCCCACCCCCCCCCCCCCCCACCCCCCCCCCCCCCCACCCCCCCCCCCCCCCACCCCCCCCCCCCCCCACCCCCCCCCCCCCCCACCCCCCCCCCCCCCCACCCCCCCCCCCCCCCACCCCCCCCCCCCCCCACCCCCCCCCCCCCCCACCCCCCCCCCCCCCCACCCCCCCCCCCCCCCACCCCCCCCCCCCCCCACCCCCCCCCCCCCCCACCCCCCCCCCCCCCCACCCCCCCCCCCCCCCACCCCCCCCCCCCCCCACCCCCCCCCCCCCCCACCCCCCCCCCCCCCCACCCCCCCCCCCCCCCACCCCCCCCCCCCCCCACCCCCCCCCCCCCCCACCCCCCCCCCCCCCCACCCCCCCCCCCCCCCACCCCCCCCCCCCCCCACCCCCCCCCCCCCCCACCCCCCCCCCCCCCCACCCCCCCCCCCCCCCACCCCCCCCCCCCCCCACCCCCCCCCCCCCCCACCCCCCCCCCCCCCCACCCCCCCCCCCCCCCACCCCCCCCCCCCCCCACCCCCCCCCCCCCCCACCCCCCCCCCCCCCCACCCCCCCCCCCCCCCACCCCCCCCCCCCCCCACCCCCCCCCCCCCCCACCCCCCCCCCCCCCCACCCCCCCCCCCCCCCACCCCCCCCCCCCCCCACCCCCCCCCCCCCCCACCCCCCCCCCCCCACACCCCCCCACCCCCACACCCCCCCCCCGCCCCACACCCCCCCCCCCCCACCCCCCCCCCAGAGATGGTTTGCCATTGCTTCCCTCTGTGGACTTCCTTGGTGGACTTCCTTGGTAGACTGGGTGGACCCTGGACTTCCTAGGTGGTTTCCCATCCAAGTACTAATCAGGGGTGATCCTGCTCAGCTTCTGAGATCTGTTGGGATCAGGCTAGCCTGGCTCATCCAGGTCAAGGCAAGAGATGTCCAGAGGTGGTTTGCCATTGCCTGCCTCTGAATAGCAACCCTGGAGTTCCTTGGTGGTCTCCCATCCAGATACTGACCAGGGTCGACATTGATTAGCTTCTGAGATCTGATGAGATCGAGTTGGCCTGCATCATTCAGGCCTCTGTGTAGCCACCCTGGACTTCTTTGGTGTTCTTCAAGAAGAGCCCACCATGCTTAGCTTCTGAGATCTGGCTAGAGTTGTCTGGGCTATCCAGACTAGGGCTAGAGAAAAACAGACACAATTCAAAATTATTGAGGGATTGCCAGGTATGGGTGGGGGAAAGTGGAAGGTTAAGGGTTTGGAGTGCTGTGTGGTTTCCGGGCTGTATGGCTGTGTTCTAGCAGCATTCTCTCCTGACGTTTTGCCTGCATCTGTGGCTGGCATCTTCAGAGGATCTGATGTAGGAAAGGAAAGCAAGTGGAGTATATATACTGTGAGGTCAATAGGTGAGGCCATCTGAATAGAAGTAGCTTGGCATGTGAGTAACAATGAAGTCTGTAGCATGTGAGTCACAATGAAGATAGCAAGGTCGATAGGTGAATGCATCTGAATAGAAGTAGCTTGGCATGTGAGTAACAATGAAGTCTGTAGCATGTGAGTCACAATGAAGATAGCAAGGTCAATAGGTGAATGCATCTGAATAGAAGTAACCTGGCCTTTGTTCCCTTTGATTGCTATTATCTATAGTTGTCCTGTGTTTGTGTGGAGCTGATTAGTCACTGTCTTGAGTTGATGGTTAAGGGTTTGCTGAAAGGTGGTTGGAAGGGCTTCACAATGCAGTGTTGCAAAACTTCCTCTTTGAACTAACTCCTCCCCTCTGGGGACGGATCTTTGTATGTTTCATTATCCTGCCCGAAGTCACCCAGTGAGTTTTACGGAGTAGAAATTTCCTATATCCTCGTCCAGCATGGTGCACTAATCTACATGGAGTTGATGACACCAGGAAGTGAGATAGTCCTGCTTACTTACTACCATTTAGCATCCTTCTTCCCAAGTGCCTTAGGGTACCCTACCTAGTTCTCGTCTCTCTGCATTTATCCTCATAAAGCAGCAGTGGCGTAGGAGGTTAAGAGCTGGTGTATCTAATCTGGAGGAACTGGGTTTGATTCCCCGCTCTGCCGTCTGAGCTGTAGAGGCTTATCTGGGGAATTCAGATTAGCCTGTGCACTCCCACACACTAGTGACCTTGGGCTAGTCACAGTTCTTTGGAGCTCTCTCAGCCCCACCTACCCCACAAGGTGTTTGTTGTGAGGGGGGAAGGGCAAGGAGTTTGTAAGCCCCTTTGAGTCCCCTTACAGGAGAGAAAGGGGAGGATATAAATCTAACTCTTCTTCCTCTTCCTCTTCTTCTTCTTTTTATTTTATTTATTTATTTCTAATTTTTATATACCGCCCTACCCCCGAAGGGCTCTGAGTGGTGAACAACATAAAATTAAAACATATACAATTAAGATCATTAACATAAACACAGCGATAAATATAATAAAACAGCATCAGCAATAAAATCCTTATTAAAAACCCTCCCAAAGAGGGGAGAAGGAAAAATGGGTCCCATGGATAGTAAAGGGACCCAAACACAGGAGAATAAAGGGGCACTTTATCAGCGGCTGGGCACTTCTTCTTCTTCTTCTTCTTCTTCTTCTTCTTCTTCTTCTTCTTCTTCTTCTTC
>NW_025950473.1:241372-279659 GCF_021028975.2 Sphaerodactylus townsendi
CCCTCCTCCTCCTCCTCCTCCTCCTCCTCCTCCTCCTCCTCCTCCTTCTTCTTCTATTTGCCGAGCCACTTGAACATTTTTTAGAACAACTCCAGAGGTGTTCATTTTTATGATTAGATTGTTTTCTCACAGCGGCATCCATCACTAGTCGCGAAAAGGCACATCGTTTAAAGGGGGAACATAGATTTGCTGGAGACTTTTGAGTCGGGACTTACTACTTTGGTGTCTCTGAGTGCCTTTGGTGTCTGCCCAGCGATCTAGCTAATCTTGAAACCTGCTCACTGATCACTTTACACAGAGCTGCGGCTGACTGCACAGGCACAAAGAAGCGACACCGTGCAAGTGATGAAGTGGTCAATTCAATGGCCCGGCCGTGACATTTAGGGATAGTTGCCTTTTGTCTAGGCCGGGCATTGCAGCTGAGCATTATGGGATGCTGCAGCTGCCTGGCACTGGAGGATTTGCCCCTACACCAGTGTAAGTGCCCCAGAGAAGGTATTTATGGCGGTGGAAGCCCACGACGTATCCAGAGGGGGATTTGGTAGTGTCAGGGGCTGACATTTTCTACTTCATTCCCTTTCAACAAACTCTACTTATCCAGAATCCAAAGCCTGTTTATTGATTAAAGACCTGACAGGCACCCACTCCGGATTGCGCTGTTAGTGTTTTATTCTACGCGTTTTCTCTATATTGTAAGCCACCTTAAGCTCTGCCAGAAAGGAAGGTGGTGAATAAAGGAGCAGCAGTGGCGTAGGAGGTTAAGAGCTCGTGCATCTAATCTGGAGGAACCGGGTTTGATTCCCAGCTCTGCCACCTGAGCTGTGGAAGCTTATCTGGGGAATTCAGAGTAGCCTGTGCACTCCCACACACGCCAGCTGGGTGACCTTGGGCTAGTCCCAGCTTCTCAGAGCTCTCTCAGCCCCACCTACCTCACAGGGTGTTTGTTGTGAGGGGGGAAGGGCAAGGAGATTGTAAGCCCTTTGAGTCTCCTGCAGGAGAGAAAGGGGGGGATATAAATCCATGGCGTAGGGGGTTAAGAGCTCATGTATCTAATCTGGAGGAACCGGGTTTGATTCTCGGCTCTGCCGCCTGAGCTGTGAAGGCTTATCTGGGGAAGGCTTATCTGGGGAATTCAGATTAGCCTGTGCACTCCCACACACGCCAGCTGGGTGACCTTGGGCTAGTCACAGCTTCTCAGAGCTCTCTCTGCCCCACCTACCTCACAGGGTGTTTGTTGTGAGGGGGGAAGGGCAAGGAGATTGTCAGCCCCTTTGAGTCTCCTGCAGGAGAGAAAGGGGGGGATATAAATCCAAACTCTTCTTCTTCTAAATGCCTGAAATAAATAAAAATAAAAAGGCATTGATAATAAACATGAGCAGGTGTATTAACCATCCCTCAGCGAGTGTATTTTGATCAACTGAGCCCGTCCTCGGGGGAAGCCGAAAGCCCCATGCTATAACCACAAATTGTAATAATTCACATCAAATCAATCTATCCACGGTAGTTTTCCCTCTCTTTCAACCTCCATCCCCACTTATCAAACGGCCTTAAGAATAATCCGCTTCTTCAACAAGGACAGTGAACAATTCGGAGCATAAAAAAAACATCTCCGCCAAGATGCTTCATAACAACCAATTTTGCTGAGTGTTCAAAATATCTGCCCTGTTGCCTTCGGAGGCGCTGAGCTCACGAGCCATCAATAACCCTTCTTGGAGCGTTGCAGGCCGCATAATTGATTCGCAAAGTGACGCCTGCCAAGAACTGTCGCGCGCCGACAGATAATCTATGGCCCCTTTCTGCAGACCGTAGCAACATTGATTTCTCATTCTCCGGAGGGGGAGAAAAATGGACGTGCCGTAAAAACCCATTTAAAAATGTTTCCCTTCTTCTTAAATAAGGGACGTGTCAAATTTATTCATCTGAACTAAAACTCAAGCGGGACGAGCAAAGGCAATAGATCAGGGCCGGTAACAGAGGAACTTGAGTGTCTGCAGATCTCGATACAGGGATTTGAGGGGGGAGGAAATTGTGGACAATGAGAAATGATAGCAACCAGCAATGAGTGAGTTTCCCCCTTTGCAGTCAAGTGGTGTCGTGGCTAAGGGCACCTGGATTCTAATCTGGAGAACCGGGTTTGATTCCTCACTCCTCCACCTGAGTGGCAGAGGCTTGTCTGGTGAACCAGATCTGTTTCCTCACTCCTACATTCCTGCTCGGTGACCTTGGGCTAGTCACAGTTCTCTCAGAGCTTTCTCAGACCCACCTACCTCCCAAGGTGTCTGTTGTGGGGAGAGGAAGGGAAAGGAGCTTGTAAGCCACCTTGAGTCTCCTTACAGGAGAGAAAGGCAGGATATAAATCTAAACAACAACAACTAAGCAAATACCAACAACATAGTTCCTCCCTCCCTCCTCCCTCCTCCTCCCTCCTCCCTCCTCCCTCCTCCTCCTCTCTTCTCTTTCTTCTTCTAAGAAGATAAGAACATAAGAATTAGGCCTCAGCTGGATCAGACTCAGAGTCCATCTAGTCCAGCATTCTGCTACTGCAGTGGCTCCACCAGGGTGCCTTTTGGGAGCTCACAGTGCAGGGATCGCGAAAGCAATGGCCTTCTGCTGCTGCTGCTCCTGAGCACCTGGTCTGCCATTCAAGGCATTTGCAATCTGAGATCAAGGAGGGATCAAGATTGGTAGCCATAAGATTGACTTCTCCTCCATAAAATCTGTCCAAGTCTCCTTTTTTTAAAGCTATCCAGGTTAGTGGCCATCACCACCTCCTGTGGCAGCATATTCCAAACACCAATCACACGTTGCGTGAAGAAGTGTTTCCTTTTATTAGTCCTAATTCTTCCCCCCTTCTTCTTCAATGTGTGTGAGAGATCTCTTCTGCATTAGGAACTTGGAGTACTGTGGAGTACTGGGTTCAGTTCTGGTCGCCACATCTCAAAAAGGATATTGAAGAGATAGAAAAAGTGCAGAGAAGGGGACAGGCAACGAGGATGATTGAGGGACTGGAGCACCTTCCTTATGAGGAGAGGCTGCAGCGTTTGGGACTCCCCTTTTAGTTTGAGAGAGGAGACGTCTGAGGGAGGGGGATAGGATTAGAAGTCTGTAAAATTATACATGAAGGGTAGAACATGCTTGACAGAGAGAAGTTTTTCTCTCTCTTCTCCTGTCAATACTAGAACCAGAGGGGCAATCCATTAGAAAAATGCTGGGGGGGAAGAATTAGGACTAATAAAAAGAAACACTTCTTCACGCAACGTGTGATTGGTGTTTGGAATATGCTGCCACAGGAGGTGGTGATGGCCACTCACCTGGATAGCTTTAAAAGGGGCTTGGACAGATTTATGGACGAGAAGTCGATTTATGGCTACCAATCTTGATCCTCCTTGGTCTCAGATTGCAAATGCCTTAACAGTCCAGGTGCTCGGGAGCAACAGCCGGAGAAGGCCATTGCTTTCACCTCCTGCATGTGAGCTCCCAAAGGCACCTGGTGGGCCACTGCGAGTAGCAGAGAGCTGGACTAGATGGACTCTGGTCTGATCCAGCTGGCTTGTTCTTATGTTCTTATGTTCTTATGAACCATCTCATCCTTTTATAAAGCAATCTGCAATTAATGGTCTTTTTCTGACTTGTACTGATGTCTGACAAAGTAATAAAAATACCCAAGGCCGCAAGTCGAAGACAGAAAGGAAGGTTTCTTTAATGAAAACACTGTTTCCCCTCCCACTACAAATGTAATCCGAAGGAAACGCCACTCTAATACCATTCTGTCCTTGCTTTGCAAAAGAAGAAGAAAAAAAGAAAGGGATGTGACCAGATTGTGCTTTTCCAACAGCGCAGGGAACAGCCTTGTGCTGAGTTAGCATACGCTCAGAAATAAGAGGCAGTGACAAAGACAGCTGGCCACCATAAGCTATTATTTACCCAGTCAGTTGGCAAAATCTGTGTGCAAAGGAAAAATGCAATTCAATTAAGTCAGAAATACAAAACAGGTCTCCAAACCTCCCCCCCCCCTCCCCACCTGCTGGGTAGTGACCGGTTCTCCCAATTTTGCTTCTGTATCTTTCCATGCACTTCGAGATGCTGCGGTTCTCCTGTTTCCGAACTGCAATTCTTCTGAGCAAATTCCAAAAAAATCGTGCCAGAATTGGAGGAGGAGGAGGAGGAGGAGGAGGAGGAGAAGAAGAGTTTGGATTTATATCCCCCCTTTCTCTCCTGTAAGGAGACTCAAAGGGGCTTACAATCTCCTTGCCCTTCCCCCCCCACAACAAACACCCTGTGAGGTAGGTGGGGCTGAGAGAGCTCCGACAAGCTGTGACTAGCCCAAGGTCACCCAGCTGGCGTGTGTGGGAGTGTACAGGCTAATCCCCAGATAAGCCTCCACAGCTCAGGCGGCAGAGCTGGGAATCAAACCCGGTTCCTCCAGATCAGAATGCACCTGCTCTTAGCCGCTGCTCTTAGCCACTACGCCACTGCAGAGTTTGCTAAAACTTTATGTTAAGGAGGTCTGTCTCTCTAAGGCCCCTTCCGCACATGCAGAATGATGCACTTTCAATCCGCTTTGCAGCTGGATTTTATGGTGAGGAATATCAAAATCCACTTGCAAACAATTGTGGAAGTGGATTGAAAGTGCCTTATTCTGCATGTGCGGAAGGGGCCTCAGGGTATACACCCTTTATTGATTCCCCTCCGCAACAGGGGCTAATCGCCCCCAAATTTCTGGCTAGAGCTTGACCCCAAACCTTTGGAAAGTATTTTCTGTTGCTCTCATCAACCTCTCACTGAAGCTAATCCGTGGCGCAAATATTATTCCTGGCCCTCGCTTCCAAATTGTTCCGAATCTGTCTTGTTAGCTGCCTTCTTGCAAAGGTGCGCCGCCGTGATGTATTGCGGGAACAAGGGCAGCTGACACCTGTGAATCATAAAAAGGAGATGGATATCGGAACGGCGGAGGCAGAATGTTAAGCAGCCTAGTAAAATAACAGTTAAGGCCCATTTCATTCACATGTGCGCCATAAACGTGTTCCAAGAGTTAAATAATTCATCGGCTGACGCAAACCAATTATTCGGGATGGAGACGCGTTGTTGGAGTTCGGTCCTTGACCGTTGGTGGGACTTGATTGCTTAACTGATGATTCCCAAGGTCAGTACTGTGTATGGGGTGGGCAGGGCTTCTGTCCCCCTATGTGATATATAACCTATCTTCCAGAGAGCCGGCGTGGTGTAGTGGTTAACAGCAGGTGCACTCTAATCTGAAGAACCGGGTTTGATTCCTCGCTCTGCCACTTGAGCTGTGGAGGCTTATCTGGGGAACCAGATTAGCTTGTGCACTCCAACACATGCCAGCTGGGTGACCTTTGGCTAGTCACAGTTCTTCGGAGCTCTCTCAACCCCACTCACCTCACAGGGGGTGGGAAAGGAAAGGAGATGTGATGAGAGCAATGAATGTTGTGGGGGTGGGAAAGGAAAGAAGATTGTCAGCCCCTTTGAGTCTCCTTACAGGAGAGAAAGGTGGGCTATACATCCAAACACCTCCTCCTCCTCCTCCTCCTCCTCTTCCTCTTCCTCTTCCTCCCCCTCCCCCTCCTCCTCCTCCTCCTCCCAGATGTGGTTTCAGGGTCCAGTAGAGCAACTTGAAAAACTACAGCTAATCTTCTTCTTCTTCTTCTTCTTCTTCTTCTTCTTCTTCTTCTTCTTCTTCTTCTTCTTCTTCTTCTTCTTCTTCTTCTTCTTCTTCTTCTTCTTCTTCTTCTTCTACTTCTCCTCCTCCTCCTCTTTCTTCTCCTCCTCCTCCTCTTTCTTCTCCTCCTCCTCTTTCTTCTCCTCCTCCTTCTCCTCCTCCTCCTCCTCCTCCTCCTCCTCCTCCTCCTCCTCCTCCTCGGTTCTTCGGAGCTCTCTCAACCCCACCCACCTCACAGGAGGTGGGAAAGGAAAGGAGATGAGAGCAATGAATATTGTGGGGGTGGGAAAGGAAAGGAGATTGTAAGCCCCTTTGAGTCTCCTTACAGGAGAGAAAGGTGGGCTATACATGCAAACTCCTCCTCCTCCTCCTCCTCCTCCTCCTCCTCCTCCTCCTCCTGCCAGTTGTGGTTTCAGGGTCCAGTAGAGCAACATGAAAAACTGCAGCTAATCTTCCTTTCATAAGTTACTGGCCCCCCAGTTAAGCATTACTTCTGATATTATATGACTCAAGCGTGCCCTTCTGAAAATTTCAACACGGATATGGAAAACGGTAATAAATTGTACACACCACCTATCCTAGTGCGAATAATGTTCTTTTTAATTTTTTTGCAGTGTTGGCAACCTGAGAACCTAGCTGGCACAGAGGGGTGGCAAAATGAACTGGGGTCCTGTTCACCTGGTGGTTTAAATAAGCAAAGATTTACATCATGCATTCACATATTAGTTGAATACAACTGGAATGATATTTTTTAAAAATGCCACGAGGAGGAGGAGGAGGAGAAGAAGAAGAAGAAGAAGAAGAAGAAGAAGAAGAAGAAGAAGAAGAAGAAGAAGAAGAAGAGGAGGAGGAGGAGGAGGAGGAGGAGGAGGAGGAGGAGTTTGGATTTATATCCCCCCTTTCTCTCCTGCAGGAGACTCAAAGGGGCTCACAATCTCCTTGCCCTTCCCCCCTCACAACAAACACCCTGTGAGGTTGGTGGGGGGCTGAGAGAGCTCCGAGAAGCTGTGACTAGCCCAAGGTCACCCAGCTGGCGTGTGTGGGAGTGCGCAGGCTAATCTGAATTCCCCAGATCAGCCTCCACAGCTCAGGCGGCAGAGCTGGGAATCAAACCCGGTTCCTCCAGATTAGATACACGAGCTCTTAACCTCCTTCGCCACTGCTGCTCCTCCGTTAAATTTAGGCATTACACCTGCTGCTTGTACAGCTTCACCTTTGTGTTTTTATATGTTAACGGTCCCTAAATTGAGATGAGCGGATATGATGGCTCAAATATGTACCTTCCAACAGTCCAGATGGAAGGCAGCTATTTACGAACTCCTTCAAATCAAAGACTCTGCGACTGTCAAACGAATGTACTCGACGCATCTGTGCGTGAGTCTTTGGACTGTCCTCAATAGGAAGCAGAAAGGGAAACATTTCTGATTAAACGGATAGTGAAATGTGCCCCTTCTCCTGTTACTGTGGAACGAAAGTTGCTTCTTAGTGGTCGAATTCAAAACTGTGCCGTAGATGTCGCAAAATTCTGTTTTGTGATTTGTTGTCAACCCATGGGTTGTTAAACCCAAATAAAATATAAATTAAATAACTTCTTGAACCAGATCTGGTGTCAGCATATGGGGAGATGAGATGGGTGCCAGGGACCAGGGGCTCTGGAAGAGCACAGCGTGGTGTAGTGGTTAAGAGCAGGTGCACTGTAATCTGGGGAACCGGGTTTGATTCCCCACTCTTGAGCTGTGGAGGCTTATCTGGTGAACCAGGTTAGCGTGTGCACTCCAACAAATGCCAGCTGGGTGACCTTGGGGTAGTCACAGTTCTTCGGAGCTCTCTCAGCCCCACCCACCTCACAGGGTGTTTGTTGTGAGGGGGAAGGGCAAGGAGATTGTCAGCCCCTTTGAGTCTCCTGCAGGAGAGTAAGGGGGATATAAATCCAAACTACTCCTCCTACTCCTCCTCTCTTCTTCTTCTTCTTCTTCTTCTTCTTCTTCTTCTTCTTCTTCTTCTTCTTCTTCTTCTTCTTCTTCTTCTTCTTCTTCTTCTTCTTCTTCTTCTTCGGACTCCTAGCTATGCATACTGGATATAAGAGGCAATAACAGAGGATCTCCAAGGCTCCAATAACAGAGAATCACCTGGAGGCTGGTATCTCCGCAGGGAACCCCCCCCCCCCAATTCCCATCCATTTCACTCTGCAAATAGAACTTCCTATATTATCACCCACCCAGGCTTCATTCTTCCCGCCCTCCCTTATTTATACCCTAATTCCTGGGTTCTATCTTACTGTCGCTGTATTGATTTCGTACTGTAAGTCCCCTCGAATATGTGTCTGTGGAGCCGCAGGGCATAAATCTCCTTAAAATTAAATAAAAGCAGGGGCCGGCCTCTTCTCTTTGGGGAAGGCTGAGCAACAGAATGCTAATTTCCAGTGAAAGACTGTCTGAAATAAGGTTGATCTATGATTGCAACATTGGAAAGGTCAAAAGAAATATTTGCCCATATATAACTTTCCAATTTTCGAGGAGGGAAATAAACAAAATGTTGGGCATTAAAAAAAACTCCTAATGGCTCCCTTTGAACTTTGCAATCTTTAGAAGCATCGCTGCCTGTCTTGTATAGTAGCATCCTATTCAAAATAATTATGATTTTTTTAAAAAAAAAACACAGATAGCTGCTGCAAATAGAATATTACAGTGATGCCCATGCGTTTAGTGTTCCTCTTTGCCAGTATATATTCCAAAGCATATCTATTATTTTAAGACACACAATCTTCCTCCAGCTTTTATCAGCAGCCTCCTTGTGTCTGCCAAAAAAATATTTCCCTCTAAGACTGTTTCCTTCCCAGTAATGGAGGAGGCAGAGGAAAGAGAAACCCAGAGAGAAGCAACGGAAAATCATTGGAAGGGATTTGCTTTTAAGATTGCGTCGATTCCCACCTTTCTATCTCCCACCCGCAAAATCCAGTGGCTTAAGCAAAGATAATAAATCTCCGAAATGGAAGTTCCAATTGTGAGCAATTAAAATGGTAATAGGATTAGCTGCGATTGCATTTAAAATCAAGGGATGATCCATCTTCGCTTTGGCCTGTCTTCCTCCCCATGTGGAAGAAGAAGAAGAAGAAGAAGAAGAAGAAGAAGAAGAAGAAGAGGAAGAAGAGGAAGAAGAGGAAGAAGAAAAGAAGAAGAAGAAAAGATGAAGAAGAGAAGAGAAGAAGAAGAGAAGAAGAGGAAGAAGAGGAAGAAGAAGAAGAAAAGAAGAAGAAAAGAAGAAGAAAAGAAAAGAAGAGGAAGAAGAAGAAAAGAAGAAGAAGAAAAGATGAAGAAGAAGAAAAGAAGAAGAAAAATAAAAGAAGAAGAAAGGAAGAAGAAGAAGAAGAAAAGAAGAAGAAGAAGAAAATAAGAGGAGAAGAAGAAGAAGAAGAAGAAGAAAAGAAGAGGAAGTAGAGGAAGAAGAAGAAAAGGAAGAGAAGGAGGAGGAGGAAGAAGAGTTTGGATTTGTACCTTACCTTTCCCTTCTATAAGGAGACTCAAGGTGGCTTACAAGCTCCTTTCCCTTCCTCTGCCCACAACAGACACCTTGTGAGGTAGGTGTGGCTGAGAGAGTTCTGAGAGAACTGTGACTAGCCCAAGGTCACCCAGCAGGATAAAACCCCTAGAAACTATAGTTTTCAAAACGTTCTGGTCTCGTACATGATTCTGCAAACATTTTGAAAGCTGTGAGTGGAGCTGGCCGCTGTCGGTGAGTTCGTTTTGCCAAGCTGCCATTGTCTCCACAAGAACTTCTCAGCTAATGCTGGGTTTGTGAGGAACATGCAAATCCATCAGTTACAGGCCTGCCATCCTGGGCGCCATTGGCTTTGCGCTGGGCTGTTCCCATAATATTCTCCCAGACAAGAGGCTCATTTATCTGCCGAAGCAGAAAGACATTCCCGCCACATCGCGTTTTCTTGCGGACATGAGTTACTGCGAAGCAAAACTGCAACGCTAAGCGAGCGAATCGCTCTCTGCCGGGATATAAATATGATCTGTTTGGAATGGCGTTTTTATGCCTCTTGATCGCTTCCGGTGGAAAGTCGTTCTGTCTTGGGGGCGACGTCCTTCCCTTCAAGACCATTTCTCACCGTGCTCATCTCTCGGTTTCCATGGAGTTGTAAGAGGCCTTGATCAAGAACCACTACTGCAAAATAAATAGGGACGAACAAATGCTCTCTGTGTTACTTTGGTTCTCTACTTGCACCAGAAAAAAAACACACCAACAATGGATCCATTGGAACCATTCCATCATAAGAACAAAAGAACATAAGAAAGAGCCTGCTGGATCAGACCAGAGTCCATCTAGTCCAGCTCTCTGCTACGCACAGTGGCCCACCAGGTGCCTTTGGGAGGTCACACGCAGGATGTGAAAGCAATGGTCTTCTGCTGCTGCTGCTGCTGCTCCCGAGCACCTGGTCTGCTAAGGCATTTGAAATCTCAGATCAAGATTGGTAGCCATAGATCAACTTCTCCTCCATCAATCTGTCCAAGCCCCTTTTAAAGCTATCCAGGTTAGTGGCCATCACCACCTCCTGTGGCAGCATATTCCAAACACCAATCACGCGTTGCGTGAAGAAATGTTTCCTTTTATTAGTCCTAATTCTTCCACCTCTCAGCATTTTCAATGGATGCCCCCTGGTTCTAGTATTGTGAGAAAGAGAGAGAAATTTCTCTCTGTCGGCATTTTCTACCCCGTGCATAATTTTATAGACTTCAATCATATCCCCCCTCAGACGTCTCCTCTCCAAACTAAAGAGTCCCCAACGCTGCAGCGTCTCCTCATAAGGAAGGTGCTCCAATGTCTGGTGTTACAGGCGAGTTTGAGACTACAGCTATAGTGGCAAACCTACCATTTAAAGGTAAATATTCTGTATGGGGCCTGACCTGCATGGCCCTGGCTACCGTGATCTCAACAGATCTTGGAACCTAAGCACATAGGTTCTTCCACACAGGTAGCATCTGGAGATCTTCTACTATTATAGTCCTCCTAGAGAAAATGGTGGTTTTGGATGGCAGATCCTATTGCATTATATCCTGCTGAAGTTCTTCCCTTCCATAAGCTTCTTCCTGCCCAGGTTTCATTCCCAAAATCTCCAGGAATTTCCCAAACCAGAGCTGGAAATCCTAGCCCTGGTTAGACCACCAAAAAAGTCCAGGGTGTCTATGTAGAGGAAGACAATAGCAATCATCTTTGTCCGTCTCTTGCCTTGAAAACCCTACAGAGAAGAAGAAGCATCTCTCTGGTCGCCACATCTCATAAGCATAAGCATTTTATTGTCATTGTGCACGCACAACGAAATTTACAGCAGCATTCCTCGATGCACACAATTCCAGACTCATACCCCATCCTCACTTTCCCCTTCCTCCACCCATCCCTACACAGCCCCAAACACATCAACACGAAGCCACGGAGTTCAGCATCGCCACAGCTCTAGAGTAGAAGCTGTCTCTAAGCCTCTTTGTCCTAGTTTTGATAGACCTGTATCGTCTGCCGGATGGTAACAGTTCAAAAAGAGAGTGTGCTGAATGAGACGGGTCCCTCAGAATATTTTGGGCTTTTTTTAGGCTTCGGGAATTATAGAGTTCTTCCAAGGAGGGGAGAGGGCAGCCGATAATCCTTTGTGCAGTAGTGATCACCCTTTGGAGCGCCTTCCTATCTGCCACTGTGCAACTGGAGAACCATACACAGATGCAGTAGGTTCAGACACTCTCTATAGCACAGCGGTAAAAGGACACCAGGAGTTTTCCATCCAGTTGTTGCTTCCTTAAAAGTCTCAGATAGTAGTCTCAAAAAGGATATCGGAAGTCTCAAAAAGGATATTGATAAAAGTCTCAAAAAGGATATCGAAGAGATAGAAAAAGTGCAGAGAAGGGCAACAAGGATGATTGGGGGACTGGAGCACCTTCCCTATGAGGAGAGGCTGCAGCGTTTGGGACTCTTTAGTTTGGAGAGGAGACGGCTGAGGGGGGATATGTTTGAAGTCTATAAAATTATGCCTGGGGTAGAAAATGTTGACAGAGAGACATTTTTCTCTCTTTCTCACAATACTCGAACCAGGGGGCATCCATTGAAAATGCTGGGGGGAAGAATTAGGACTAATAAAAGGAAACACTTCTTCACACAACGTATGATTGGTGTTTGGAATAGGCTGCCACAGGAGGGGGTGATGGCCACTAACCTGGATAGCTTTAAAAATGGCTTGGGCAGATTTATGGACGAGAAGTCGATTTATGGCTACCAATCTTGATCCTCTTTGATCTGAGATTGCAAATGCCTTAACAGACCAGGTGATCGGGAGCAACAGCCGCAGAAGGCCATTGCTTTCACATCCTGCAGGTGAGGTCCCAAAGGCACCTGGTGGGCCACTGCGAGTAGCAGAGAGCTGGACTAGATGGACTCTGGTCTGATCCAGCTGGCTTGTTCTTATGTACTTATGTTCTTAAGAGTTTGGATTTATACCCCACCTTTCTCTCCTGTAAGGAGACTCAAGGGGGCGCCCAAGCTTCTTTCCCTTCCTCTCCCCACAACAAACACCCTGTGAGGTAGGTTGGGCTGAGAGAGTTCCGAAGAACTGTGACTAGCCCAAGGTCACCCAGCAGGAATATAGGAGTGCGGAAACACATCTGGTTCACCAGATGCTACTCAAGTGGAGGAGTGGGGAATCAAACCCGGTTCTCCAGATTGGGATCCACCTGCTCTTAACCACTGCACCACGCTGGACCCCATTAGTCGGCTGTGATTTGCCAGCACTTTTCCTCCACTCCATGTTTTTCTAAAAACTGGTGGGGTTGAAGGACCTGTGTGGTTTTATGATAAGTTTAATGCGGAGTCAATTAGATTACCTAGACCTGACATCAGGGAGTAAATAACGGCGGCGAATAAATCTCTTGTCCTTCTCTCTGTCTTCTTGAATGAGTATTTTGACAATGATACGAGGGAGAGTTGGCAGGTGTGTCCTTCAGGGGGTCCCGTCCAGCTCCCCCCGGCTTTAATTACTCTTGCCAATTCTTCATGTTTCATTACCTTCACTTAAGGTTCTGTCTGTGTAAACAGTTGCGGATTTTCCTGGCCGCTGCTAACGCTATCGGGAAACAGTATCCAGCCATCTGCTCTTCGGGCGCGCGGTCTCTCACCTTGTTAAACAGCGGATATATGAATGATTCAGCCCGTATTAATATCTAAATTACCTGTTTCCCACTCGTCGTACCAGAAGAGGCCGGGGCTGTGGAACGGACCTCGAGAAACCTCACCAGAAATAATTATAGCATTTCCCCCATAAAAGAGAGAGATTATTTTCATTTTGCTCATACCGATGGAAGCGCATTGACAACCACAGTAATGCCTTTTTTTTCATATAAAAAAAGGAAATAGGAACATTTAATAGAACCAGTAATCTCACGGATCAGTTATTATAGAGCAGGTGCAGGTGAGAATTGCCTTGGCCACCGTTGCTGCCTGGGAGCGAGCAGGGAGACGTCTGCTGGGGGACCTTGGGTCTGTCACAGTCCTCTCTGAACTCTCCCAGCCCCATTGACCTAATAAGCTGTCTGAACTCTCTCAACCCCACCTGGCTCTCAAGGTGTTTGTTGTGGGGAGAGGAAGGGAGAAGGCATTTGTAAGCCTCCTTGAGACTTCTTAGGCCGAATCCACACTGAAAATTTAATCTAGATACAACCAAGTTTCAAAAGAATCGGCACCTTTTCATCCAGGTTCCAACATCCTCCTTGCAGCATGTTTCTAGTGAAGACGTCTAGGCCTGCCCCTTGGGGGGGGGGTGCCTACTGTCAGGGGTGCAATTATTAAACTAGCAGCACCAAAATTTCAGAGTATCTTATAGGAGACCCTCCTGATGATGCCACCCAGGTTTGGTGAAGTTTGGTTCATGGGGGCCAAAGTTACAGACCCTCAAATGTGTAGCCCCCATCTCCTATTAGCTCCCATTAGAAACAATGGGGGATGGGGCACCCCCTTTGGGAATCCATAACTTTGGACTCCCTGGACCAAAATTCAGAAAACCTGGGTGGTATCAGTAGGGGACTCTCCTGATGATACCACCCAGGTTTGGGGAAGTTTGGTTCATGGGGACCCAAGTTATGGACCCTCAAATGTGTAGTCCGTCTCCTACAGCTCCCATTGGAGTGGTTTTTCTCCCCAAAAGGTGCATATACAAGCAGGTCCAGGAATATCCTGTGATTTGGGGGGGGGGGGGGGAGCGCCAGAAACAGGACTGATCTGTGTTCCATGGTTTGGCTGTGAGGGGTTCTCGAGGGAACCTGGATATTTTGGGTGACTATCCCAGGATTAATCGCCAGTGAGGAAATCACCTCACAGGAGAGAAAGGTGGGATATAAATCCAAACTCAAACTCTACCTGAGCTTACAAGCAGAGGTGTATCTGGGTGAAATGTAGCCCGGTGCAAAATCTGAGTCCACCCTCCCCATATGGGCAGCCACCCTTCCCCACCATGACCAAACAACCTTTTTTGGACCAGGTCATCTCAAAGTCACCATCACATCATAGAACATGCCCCAACTCACAAATCTGAACACCGCAATGGCCCATGCCACAGATGTCTTGACATCTGTGTTTGGACCTGGGGGGAAGGAGGAGGGGTGTGGGGGTAATTCCCCCCCCCATGTGACTAAATGGTCGCAGCCCAGGGACATCTGATCCCATATGTCCCCCTGGGCGTACAGTACGGCCCTGCTTGACAGCAATGGCTTGTGACTGCTAGCAATCTATTGTGTAAACACTGAATTGCTTTTCACAACAGTAACACAGACCCCCGTTCGCTATGGAAGGAAGATGGAGGAAGACGCCAACCTTGCGATGCGAAGAACAGCGGAGGCTTGAACGCTTCAACAAATATGAATTGAATTCTAATATTCCGGGGGAGGGCGGTATAAAAATCCAATGCTAAAATAAATAAAAATAAATAATAACACACAACAACAACCTTTATTTGGCATTTAAAAATAGGTTCTAGAGCATTGCCAGACATTTTTGAAATACAAATCAAGAGTACATTCAAAGCGCAGACAGGAAGACTATATAGCAGTATACATTACTTAGAAAGTTCTGTCACTTGTAAAAGAAATTTTGCTACTTTTCCCAAGAGCACAACATCTGTGTTGTTTAACAGAAGCTCCACAACACAACAGTCAGAGTCACTTTCAGATTTGTCTAGGGCCAGCCTGGGAGAGAAATTCCTAATGCCCACATATCTACAGGCTAATCTTGAATCGTGAGCAAGAGTCTCCACTTGATTTTTACAGTGTGGACAAAACCCGATCCTGGAGAGGGATGGATAAGTAACGACCCTTTGTAATGGCCGACGGGAAGGTATTGGATCTGGCCCTTGTGATAATCCATCTCTGTTGGGGTTCAGTTAATAATTCAAGATCTTTGGCTATGTGCCCCTGTTCCGGTATTATTCCGACAGAGAGGGGTAAGCATGATTTGTTTGCTTGCCCCAACAAGATATGATATTCCTGTTCTAGAAGTCTACTTTTCAAGGTTTGGAAAATCTCTCTGGGTGTCAGCATACAGAGATCTTCCAGTAATAAACCTATTGAGTAAATTTTTGATTTGAGAAGTGGATACCATTCGGAGGCAAATAGGTCTGGGCGTGCATAAATAATATTATATGACGGCAATATGAATCTGTGGGGTGCCACCATACGTGCGCTTACAGACATGTACTCGAGCGAAGACACTTTGGTCCCCGAACCTATTTCTTTCGGGAAAATGGTGTCTGTAAGACACATCTCCGGTTGTTGTTGTTTTTTTTTTAAAAAGCCTCAGTAACGCCGTTTGCTGTTGCTCATATTATATTTATATCTCGATTCCGTCTTTCAAAATGGCTCACGGGAATTCATATTCGATATACGGCACGGAGAAGCGTGGTCATAAATCACCGTCAGACAGTGGCCCTGTTGGCGGGCTTACAAAAGAAGAAAAGGAATTAAAACACAGCAAGGGGAAAACGGCAGAGGGTGGAGATCAGTTTGCCAGCAGGGAGACACAATAGCAAATTGTCAAGCAGCTTTCCCATTCAGGTGGGTGTGCCGGTCTTCCGTCCTAGATATTGGTGCCGGCAAGGGAGCGATGCAGCGGGAGCGACCAGTAAAACATCTGCCTGGCATGTAGAAGTTTCCAGGTTCAGCCCCCGGTAGCTCCAGGTGAAAGGAGTAGGTAAGAGGTAATGGTGGAGGGAAGGTGCCATGTGATAGCCCGATCCTGGCAGATTTTGCAAGCTAAGCAAGGTCAGCACTTGGAAAGGAAACCTCCCAGGTAGCTCTACAGAGGAAGGCAGTGCAAAACTACCTCTGCTTCTTCCATGACTTGGAAGCCTCTTGGCAAAAGTCAGCTGTACCTTGATGGCATTTTACCTTGGTTGCCGTTGCTGCCTGGTGGTGTAGTGGTTAAGAGCAGGTGGATTCTAATCTGGAGAACCAGGTTTGATTCCCCACTGTGTACAGTTCTGGGCACTGCAATTCAAGGAGGATATTGACAAACTGGAACGGGTCCAAAATGGTCAAAGGTTTGGAGTCCATGTCCTGTGAGAAGAGACTTAGGGAGCTGGGGATGTTTAGTTTTGTGAAGTGAAGGTTAAGAGGTGACATGATAGCTAGACTTGATGACCCTTGGGGTCTCTTCCAACTCTATGATTCTATGGCCCCTTCCGCACACGCAAAAGAATGATAAAGCTTTTCTTAAAACCACTTCCCACAACTGTTTGCAAGTGGATTTTGCTATTCCGCACAGCTTCAAAGAGCACTGAAAGCAGTTTGAAAGTGCATTATTCTGCATGCGCGGAAGGAGCCTATGATTCTGTCCAAGACGTTTGAAATTTGACTCCCTGTATTGAACAGGGAACAGGACTAGATGGCCTCAAGGAACACTAAAAAAACCCAGCTATTCTTTGATTCTAACCCATGAAAAAGTTCACCTGCGTCAAAACAGAAGGCAGGACCTTCAAAGCGGTTCCACATCAGAAGAGAGAAAACAAAAGAGATCACATCCCACGTATATAGATTTTTCTTTTTTAAAAAAGAGATCCAGTTCTTCTGTTTCCTCAAGGGGCGACATTCCATGCAATGAATATGCACTCAAATTTAATAGAAGATATTCACAGGCATCGACTGGAAAATAGAGACAGATATTTTACTGACAAATTCTTAAAACTGCGCCGCTATTAAGCGCTAAAGGGCTGCGAGCTGTTTCGGAACGCGATAAAAGAATTTACTAGCATTATCAGCTCAAATGGACAGAAGTAATTTAAAGAGATGGTGATTCATGAGCGGATAAATAGGGAGGGAAACTCTGTTGAGCCTTTTCATCCCTTTTTTTTTAGCTTGATACGTTCCCTCTTGTGGTTTGTCTACCGAGTACAAGGTATGGCCTGTTAAGGGGAGGGGCTATGGTTTAGGGACAGAACATCCGTTTTGTATCCAGAAGGTCAAAGGTTCGGTCGCCAGCATCTCCAGTTAGAAAGGACCAAGCGATAGGTGGAAGACCTACTTTGGAAGACCTCGGCCTAAGGACTCGCCCTCCTTCTCTCCTGCAGACCAGGAAGGTGTCTGAAGCGCCGCTGGAGGTGGTCAAGGCAGAGTAGAGGTGGGCGCATGGCTGCCCGGTGGATGGAGCAGCTCCTGGAACTATAGCCATTCCAGGGACCCCCCCCCCCCAGGTTGAAGAAAGGAAGCAAGCCCATCCTTGCTGTGCCATGGGGGGCAATTTCATTGCTTGCCCCAGAGCCAGTGTGGTGTAGTGGTTAAGAGCAGGTGGATTCTAATCTGGGGAACCGGGTTTGATTCCCCGCTCTGCCGCTTGAGTTGTGGAGGCTTATCTGGGGAACCAGATTAGCTTGTGCACTCCAACACACGCCAGCCAGGTGACCTCGGGCTAGTCGCAATTCTTCGGAGCTCTCTCAGCCCCACCCACCTCACAGGGTGTTTGTTGTGGAGGGGGGGGGGAGGGAAAGGAGATTGTAAGTTGTAAGGAGCAGCAGTGGTGTAGGAGGTTAAGAGCTCGTGTATCTAATCTGGAGGAACCGGGTTTGATTCCCAGCTCTGCCGCCTGAGCTGTGGAGGCTTATCTGGGGAATTCAGATTAGCCTGTACACTCCCACACACGCCAGCTGGGTGACCTCGGGCTAGTCACAGTTCTTCGGAGCTCTCTCAGCCCCACCCACCTCACAGGGTGTTTGTTGTGAGGGGGGAAGGGCAAGGAGATTGTCAGCCCCTTTGAGTCTCCTACAGGAGAGAAAGGGGGGATATAAATCCAAACTCTTCTTCCTCTTCTTCTAAGTCCCTTTGAGTCTTCTTGCCGGAGAGAAAGGGGGGATATAAATCCAAACTCTTCTCTTCTAATTTACTGTAGGTCCACCTGGCTCCCTCACTCTTGATTTTCAGCTGGCAGACGAAGAAGACAGCTTCATGTAGGAACTACATTTGACTAATTCAGTTTTATTCATCGGCAGAGCCGATTGACATTTTAAACTGCGGTCTTTTATGCGTGTCTTAATCACCAGTCAGTGTACATTGCACGCGGCCTTGAGTTCTGGAAGGTAGGAAGGTGACTAATAAAGGATTTAATTAAATGAACAGAGAAATAGTTTGGACTGATGGCTAGTAAACTACCTTGGAGATCTGGTGAAGGGGTAAGGTAACTTTTTTTAAAAAAACGATAAGATCAAATAAATCTCTTTTTAAAATAGATTTTTGTTTTCTTAGTTCGGCAGCCGTGTTTGTTAAGACTCCACCCTCAAGTAATCTATCTATCTATCTATCTATCTATCTATCTATCTATCTATCTATCGGATTTGTAGGGCTCTGGGCAGTGCACAACAATATCCACATGTGTACAATTTATCATTTCAATCAGTGCAATTACTAAAACCAATAAAATCCATTAAAAGCAGCCGTCAGTACAAAAATATCGGCATCCCAAAACCCAATTAATTTAGAGGCCTCCCTAAAACGAGGGAATATGGCCCATACATTTGTAAAACCATAGTGGTCGTGTGTGTGTTTGTGTGTCTGTGTGGGTGTGAAATAGGATTTGCCATGAAAGAGACAGAGAATCTAAAGCGTTTATCAGCATCCTTGTGGAGAAAAGTCTACGGGAGAGTATTTTACGGCAGAGTAGGGCATGCAATATTGAATTTGCTTGGTACCAAAATTGCTACAAGCCTGGCGAGATTATGCAGTGTTCTTTCACGAGTCCGATTTATGTTCCATTTAAGGCGGCACACGCATCCTGCGCGGCCCCGTGGGGGATTGAGAGTACTGCCCTCGCTTAAAATCACAAAATCTTGCAAAATAATGGATCTGGTGAGGCGTTAATGCACATTTTTTTTGCCACGCACAAGTTGCAGGATTCAACGAAATGGATGGCTGATAAATATTCAAGCCTGTTTGTTCCCGGCACCGACGTACCCTGGTTTGTTCTACCACTTAGTCTGTCAAACGCAACAAATCGGGAATGATACTAGCCTGCAAATGTATGCATTTGTCTAAGTTTCTGTATCTGCACAACTGTTACAATTCTATTCTGCCAGGATTTCAGGTATGAGCTTCTATTTTCTAACCTTCCGACAGCTTTAAGGGCAGTGGTGGGATCCAAAAATTTTAGTAACAGGTTCCCATGGTGGTGGGATTCAAACAGTGGCGTAGCGCCAATGGGGCTGGGTGGAGCACAACGGGGGCGTGGCCGGGCATTCCGAGGGCGGGGCATTAATAATTTCTCTGTTACTGTAAAAAACTCTTGCTGTAAAAAAAAAGTTCCTAATTTCCAGCTGGTATCTTTCTGTCCATAATTTAAACTCATCATAGCAAGTCCTATCGTCTACTGCCAACAGAAACAACTACTTCTCCTCTACTTGACTGCCTGTCAAATACTTAATACTTTCAAATACTTAATTTTGTTTCTAGAAATCAAAAGGAGGAGACTTTCCTGAAACAAGGAACGTTACCATATTACTAAAACATGTTTTTAAAACAGACCAACGGGGAGAATTATCCCGTTTTCTACCTTCGCTAACCAGCCACGTAGGAAACAGCAGGACTTTATGATTTTTGGACTTAATGGAATTTCTAACGGAAAAGCAGACCCAATTAGTAACCCCCTCTTGGCACACACAAATAATTAGTAACCCCCTCTCGGGAACTGGTGAGAACCTGCTGGATCCCACCTCTGCTTAAGGGGTGGGTTAAGCAAGAGAAGGACAACTACCCCAAATTTACCCAGTGATTAATACAATGTTGGCTGTTGTGGGTTTCCCAGATTGTGCCGTCTTGGTGTGGTGGTGTTTGCACCTAACGTTTTGCCCACATCTTTGGCTGGCGTTTGTGGCACAGTGTCACGGAGAGAAGCACATCTTACCGTGACGTACCTTTGAAGATGGCAGGCACAGTTGCGAGCAAAACGTTAGGGGCGAAAACTTTCAGACCACAGCCACACAGCTCAGAAAACCCACAATAGCTGGTTGATTCCAGCGATGGAAGCCTTTGAGAATACATCAAAAAATATCTTCTTTCCTAGGCCTGTATTTTATCTATCTATCTATCTATCTATCTATCTATCTATCTATCTATCTATATATCTATCTATCTATATATCTATCTTATTGTTTGGATTTGTAGACCGCCCCATCCCCGAAGGGCTCTGGGCGGCGCACAACAATATCCACATGTGTACAATTTATCATTTCAATCAGTGCAATTACTAAAACCAATAAAATCCATTAAAAGCAGCGGTCAGTACAAAAATATCGGCATCCCAAAACCCAATTCATTTAGAGGCCTCCCTAAAACGAGGGAATATGGCCCATACATTTGTAAAACCATAGTGGTCGTGTGTGTGTGTGTGTGTGTGTGTGTGTTTGTGTGAGTGTGAAATAGGATTTGCCATGAAAGAGACAGAGAATCTGAAGCGTTTATCAGCGCCCTTGTGGAGAAAAGTCTACGGGAGAGTATTTTACGGCAGAGTAGGGCATGCAATATTGAATTTGCTCGGTACCAAAATTGCTACAAGCCTGGCGATATTATGCAGTGTTCTTTCACGAGTCCGATTTATGTTCCATTTAAGGCGGCACACGCATCCTGCGTGGCCCCGTGGGGGATTGAGAGTGCTGCCCTCACTTAAAATCGCAAAATCTTGCAAAATAATGGATCTGGTGAGCCGTTAATGCACATTTTTTTTTGCCACGCACAAGTTGCAGGATTCAACAAAATGGATGGCTGATAAATATTCAAGTTCCCGGCACCGACGTACTCTGGTTTGTTCTGCCACTTAGTTTGTCAAACGCAACAAATCGGGAAAGATACTAGCCTGCAAATGTATACATTTGTCTAAGTTTCTGTATCTGTACAACTGTTACAATTCTATTCTGCCAGGATTTCAGGTATGAGCTTCTATTTTCTAACCTTACGACCGCCTTAAAGGGTGGGTTAAGCAAGAGAAGGATGACCGCCCCAAATTTACCCAGTGATTAATACAATGTTGGCTGTTGTGGGTTTCCCAGATTGTGCCGTCTAGGCGTGGTGGTGTTTGCGCCTAACGTTTTGCCCACATCTTTGGCTGGCATTTGTGGCACAGTGTCACGGAGAGAAGCACATCTTACCGTGACGTACCTTTGAAGATGGCAGGCACAATTGCGAGCAAAACGTTAAGGGCGAAAACTTTCAGACCACAGCCACACAGCTCGGAAAACCCACAGCTGGTTGATTCCAGCCACGGAAGCCTTTGAGAATACATCGAATAAAATCTTCTTTCCTAGACCTGTATTTTGTGCCCCCTTCGTTACCTCTACTGCTCACTCTGGCCCTCGTGGCAATTCATCGGGTGCCTTTTCTGACAGCCCATCCTTTCTGTGACATCACAGCATCTCAGCCAATCAAAACCAGAGAAGCGTCACCGCTACCATCAGAACACCGCAAAATACTTTTATGCAGGAGATAGTAGGTCTTCAGTAACTGTGGAAATTGCTCGGCACTTCTTCTAGGGGTCCTCAACCTTTATGATCCTGTGGGCACCTGTGGAATTCTGATACAGTGTGGTGGGCAGAGGCACAAGATGGCTGCTGCAGGAGGCGGAGCCAGCCACAAAATGGCCGCTGTAAAAGGCGGAGCCAATCACAATATGGCAGCTTCAGCTTACCTACAGACATACATGGAAGACCCTTGAGCTGTGGTGGTAGCTTCTGCCCAAAACTTGCACTGTCAATCAAGTGTCTAATGGCCAATCAGATGCCTTGGCTCCACCCACTTTCTAGAAAACTCAGTGGGCCCCAGGAAATATGGGAGCAGCTGCACCCACAGACACCACACCGGGGGGCCCTGGCCTATTTTCTCCAGTTTTTTTAAAAAAATTAGATCTAAGGGACTAAAAGGAAATCTTCATTGTGATACTGAGTTGAAGCAGTGACCGAATAGTTATTCGCAAAGCTCATGGTTGGGGAAAAAAGGCTGTGATAACTGGCACAGTTTTAAAAATGGGATTTCATACTAGTGACAAACAAGGCTTCTCGGCAGAAGTTTATGTTTCTTGATGCACTTTTTATGGGATTCAAAGAGAGGGATTTTTATTGCCAATGGCATTTCAATTCCCTAGAGAAACATCTGCGGTGCAGGTTGGAAAATGGAAGCAAAAGAGAAAAGAAATAAAGGTTACAGTAACCGGGAAAGAGAAAATGTGTAGCAAAACTCCGCCAAACCCGATTTGCTTATTCCTATTTATCAACGTCAAAACTGGTTTGTTTTCCTTTAAATTATTAGAGGGATTCCTTTAGGCTCTCCAAGGATATTTGCGATGGGAAAATACCAATGATAATGGTGTTCTTCATCATGTCAGAGATAATTCAATATAGGACGGTCCTCGCGTTTAATAACCTGAAACAGCAGGGCAATGTTTGTTGGCTTAAAAATTGCCCACAAATATTATTCTATTTATCTTTAGAGGACTTCGTGGGAAACAAACAAGTCAGCGCCAAGAAAAGCTGTTTCGGCCAGTCAAAGGTTTCACCCTGGATATGAGGAGAAACAGGCCAGGAATATTACAGTTCACAAACTCAGCCCTTCTAGTATTTCACAGAAGAAAACTTTAATGTGCTCATGACATCCCAATTTTCACACGGCGACTCTTCCTTCAGCTTCCCCCATTACATGTTGCTTAAACCATAGACCCTGACCTAAAAGACAAGAAAGCAGTTGCCCTTGGGGTCAAACTTTACTCGGAAATCGTCATTGTGTTATTGTACCTTATAAGCCGTTTTCTCTAAACTCTGTTCTTCACGTGGGCATTATTTTTCATGGGCATATGTTTGCTTGCAGAAGAAGAAGAAGAAGAAGAAGAAGAAGAAGAAGAAGAAGAAGAAGAAGAAGAAGAAGAAGAAGAAGAAGAAGAAGAAGAAGAAGAAGAAGAAGAAGAAGAAGAAGAAGAAGAAGAAGAGGAGGAGGAGGAGGAGGAGGAGGAGGAGGAGGAGGAGGAGGAGGAGGAGGAGGAGGAGGAGGAGTTTGGATTTATACCCCACCTTTCTCTCCTGTAAGGAGACTCAAGGTGGCTTACAAGTTCCTTTCCCTTCCTCTCCCCACAACAGATACCTTGTGAGGCAGGTGGGGCTGAGAGAATTCAGAGAGAACTGTGTCAAGCCCAAAGTCACCCAGCAGGAATGTAGGAGTGGGAAGAGCAAATCTGGGTCACCAGATAAGCCTCCGCCACTCAGGTGGAGGAGTGGGGAATCAAACCCAGTTCTCCAGATTAGAATCCACCTGCTCTTATGCACTACACCACACTGACTCTAGAAACTGTATCATTATTATTATTACTACTACTACTACTACTACTACTACTACTACTACTACTACTACTATTGTTGTTGTTGTTGTTGTTGTTGTTGTTGTTGTTGTTGTTGTTGTTGTTGTTGTTGTTGTTGTTGTTGTTGTTATTATTATTATTATTATTATTATTATTATTATTATTATTATTATTTAAATAGTTATACACAGCAAACAAGATCAATAGGCTGGATTTTGTATTACATCACACATCGGACACTTCCCAAGCATCTAGGACTGTGTGATGCTTAATGACCCGAATAATGCGTGAAGAGCCGAGTAGGGGTGGCCTTTTGCACACGCTGACATGGGGTGATTTTTATCCAAGCCGATTGTTTTTAAGTGCCGTCCAAGGTCTTTAGGCACTGCACCCAGTGTGCTGATCACCACTGGGACTACCTTGACTGGTTTGTGCCAGAGTCTTTGTAGTTCAATCCTTAAATCCTCGAATCGTGGAAGTTTTTCCAGTTGCTTCTCATCAATTCTGCTGTCACCAGAATCATCATCATCATCATCATCATCATCATCATCATCATCATCATCATCATCATCATCATCATCATCATCATCATCATCATCATCGGAAATTTTGCAACAGGGTATCTGTGCTCAGCCTCAGATGTGTGATTTTGCCACTCTGCTTTGTGTCAGAGAAACGGAGACCCCTAATATTCTCTGCCTCTGACTTGGAAGCCCAGGAGAGAAATGCAGAAGAAGCCACCTCAAAAGTCTACCGCCTGGAAAAATTTAATCAGGGGTCATCATAAGTTGGCTGCAATTTGGTGGCTCTTCACACACACACACACACACACACACACACACACACACACACACACACAAGACTTCAAATGAGCAGAAGCACTCAGTCCTCCCAAAGGCTCAAAGCTTCACAGTTGAGTTACAACACACAGCTAGTAGTGAAGGTCAGATATGGCGTGGCTTTGAATACGGAGACGCAACCTTCCAAGTAAACACAATCCCCCGGGGTCGCTCCCCTCTGCAAAGGTGAAGGACATCTTCCCGTTCATTCTGCGCAAAAGATCTTTGGTAAGAACAACCTTGTTGAAACCTCATCTAAAACATTATGAAACTTTAATTAAAATGTACAAAGGATTTCCACAGCCTTCTGGGACAGGCAGTGATGGGAGAGCAAAGAAATGCTCACAGTGAACATGGAGAAGAAAATATCGTCTCCTTTTCCATCTGATTCAGCAGATAGGGAAGGACAAGATGACCGATGTCAACTAGATAGACACGTTCCAAGTGGGACATGAAGATATTCCAGAATTCCAACTCATCTCTGGACTACACAGATTCTGTGGAGAATAAGGATGTCTTGGAGGGTGTACCCTATGGTGCTGTACCCCAGAGATGTCTATCCGCCAGACCTCATCCCTAAATCTCCACAAATTTCCCAAACTGGATCAAGAAACCATGCCCCTCCCATGTCTCTCCAGTGGTGGAAGGGAGGAGGTGACTGCTCATCAAGGAGTTATGGCCCAGGCATTCCGCCCAACCTCCCAGGCATTCCGCCCAACCTCCCAGGAATCCCACCCAACCTCCGAGGTGTCCGACCAATCCTCCCAGGAATCACCCCAACCTCGCAGGCATCCTGCCCAACTTCCCAGGCATCCTGTCCAACCTCCCAGGCATCCCGCCCAACCTGCCAGGTGTCCGGCCTGGGAGGATTGGCCGGACACCTGGCAGGTTGGGCGGAATGCCTGGGAGGATTGGCCGGACACCTGGCAGGTTGGGCAGAATGCCTGGGAGGATTGGCCGGACACCTGGCAGGTTGGGCGGAATGCCTGGGAGGATTGGCCGATCCCACCCAACCTCCCACCCAACCTCCCAGGCATCCCACCCAACCTCCCAGGCAGGGGAGGCGTTCGGATATGCAGAGGGTCCATCCGGATACACAGGAGGGCGTTTGGACATGCTGGGAGGCATCAGGACATACAGGGGGGCCGTCCGGACAAGCAGGGGGGTCGCCCAGGCGTCCCGCCCAACCTCCCAGGCTTCCTGTCCAAAGGTGGGATTTCATCCACACACACAAAAAAATCTTGAACAGGCAAGAGGCCTCGCAAAAAAATTAATTTTCCACCTAACGGTAAGCCTATTCTCCGTCTCAGAGAAATTCATCATTTTCTGACCGTTCGTTATTTTTAATAGGTCTTTATAAAGTAAACAACTTTGAATTAACGCACCAGTGGGATCTTCAGAAGAAATTTACATTTTGATATACGGGACCATCTGGCATCCCCCCCCCCTCCTCTTTTTTATTTATCGCCTGAATCATGTCTGTGCCTTCATCCTGACTCATGTCAAATTTTAAATAATTTATGGTACTTGCCAAACAGCCAATACTAGTTTGCTTTAAATAATTATCTGAGACCTTTCCGACGAAATGCAGGAGACGAGAATCAAAGCAACCACAGCCGTGGGAGGGAAAGGACTAGAATGGACAATGAATCTCTCATAAAGAAACATTAACTTTGTTTTCCCAAAAAAATCTATACTCAATACCCAGCCCACATGGCCTGGATCTCCTTATTATTAGTCTCACCCTGTATCCACTGCATGGTATTTCTCTGCCATTTTTGGCACACAACTGCTTGCACCGGACAGAAAAGTTCATAGAATCATAGAGTTGGAAGAGACCCCCAAGAGCCATCAAGTCTAACCCCCTGCCATGCAGGAACTCACAATCAAAGCACTCCCGACAGATGGCCATCCAGCCTCTCTTTAAAAACCTCCAAGGAAGGAGACTCCACCACACTCCGAGGTAGTGCATTCCACCGTCCAACAGCCCTGACTGTCAGGAAGTTTTTCCTGATGTTTAGGTGGGATCTCTTCACCTTGAACCCATGACTCTTGGTTCTACTCTTTGGAGCAGCAGAAAACAAGCTCGCTCCCTCACCAACATGACATCCCTTCGAATATCTAAACAGGGCTACCATGTTAGGAGTTGTGGGAACTTGCACCGTCTATCCAATCAGCTTGGCATGACAAAACCTATAGATTACCTTTCGAGAGTCAAATCTCCTTCCATCAGATATCCTGAAAATCTCATCGGTCTGTAAATTGCTACTGGACTCAGATCTAGTGTTCTACTGTGGACCAAAATAGCTATCTTCTGCAACTATCTTCTGCAACTGGAGCTATCTTCTGCAACTATCTTCAGCAACTGGAGCTATCTTCTGCAACTGGAGGAACTTGTAGAAAGAAGACTCTTTAGGTGGACGAGGAGGAGTTGGAAAATGGATGCATCCCTCCTGGTATCATTGAGTTGGAGAGCCAGCGGGATGTAGTGGTTAAGAGTGTCAGGCTCTCGAATGTGGAAATAATAGAGACCGTAGGCAAGTCCTAAAGCAGTTTATTTCTACAACGCGTACAGTAACAAAGAAAGGTGAATCTAAGCTCCCCCGCTTAGATCCAGAGATTATATCCTTCAATCCCCCCCATTTGATTCCCACCAAATGTGTTTCACAAAGTGTATAACATTTACACTACAGAGCTTCAAGAAACCTGGGAACATTCGTACCTTCCCGCAGGAGGGCTGGCGCCAGGGAATTGCCAGGGAGGGGAGAGGGAAACAGGAAAGCATTTACAGGAAACATTTGCAATTCTTACACAACAAGACATCTGGGTATTGACAGGTTTAGGTCCTGACAAAGAGCAGGTGGATTCTAAACTGGAGAATCGGGTTTGATTCCCTGCTCTTCCAGCTGAGTGGCGGAGGCTTATCTGGTGAACCAGATGTGTGTCCGCACGCCTACATTCCTGCTGGGTGACCTCTCAACTCTCTCAGCCCCACCTACCTCACTTTAAGGTATCTGTTATGGGGAGAGGAAGGGAAAGGAGCTTGTCAGCCACCTTGAGTCTCCTTACAGGAGAGAAAGGTGAGGTATAAATCCAAACTCCTCCTCCTCCTTCTTCTGGGTCGATTCCGTCAGGTGTTTGCTTTCCCCCTCGCGCAATGCAGCTTCTCCTAATGCACAAAACTCCTCTGCTCTTTATTCAACTCCCTTTGCCCAACTGCACAACAGCTTAGCTTCCATGCACAGAATATTTCCAGCGGTGACTCACCACCATTGCACACGAAAAACACCAAAGGCCTAGCAGTGAAGACCTCCAGCCTCATCCTTGAGTAAGCATAAGCATAAGCATAAGCATTTTATTGTCATTGTGCACGCACAACGAAAATTTACAGCAGCATTCCTTGGGGGGGGGGGCCTCAGCCAAACCCCTCCCCAAGCTCAAACAGCCAAGTCAAATCTTTATTACAGTCGTAGACCAGCATAAGATAAATGAAATAAAAGACAGAATATATTAAAACAGTAGGCACGAGTACTAAAAGAGATTAAAGAAACTATAAAAGGGGAAGAGGTATAAAAAGATACTAAAGTTGTTAAATTGTAGTGGAATTCACTGCCCCGAGGAGTGGTGGAATCTCCTTCTTTGGAGGTTTTAAAACAGAGGCTAGATGAAGATATATCGGGAGTGCTTTGATTGCGTGTTCCTGCATGGCAGGGGATTGGACTTGATGGCCCTTGTGGTCTCTTCCAACTCTATGGTTCTATGAAGTCTATAGCTATCAAGACACAAAGCCTACTTTTTTCTACAGAACATCTGGCAGCATATTTCGAGTGTCGTTGCATAGAACTTGGCCACTCGGTAAGTTATATCAGGATTGGTGTCTGTGAGCCAACAGGGATTTATAAAATTATTCTGTAAAACCTGGGAATAATAGTCCTTCTAACTGTGGTAGGGAACAGCATGGAAGTTCTCTACCACTGTGTGGCACAGAGCGGCCTGTGAGATTTCTGAGAGGGCTCCCCCTGCTGGTGGGCTGTCCAATGTGCGCCACACCAATATGGCGCCTGTGTGGTTTTACACCTGCGTGGCTTACAGGAAACGTTGCCTGGGAATAATAAAAGGAAACACTTCTTCACGCAACGTGTGATTGGTGTTTGGAATATGCTGCCACAGGAGGTGGTGATGGCCACTAACCTGGATAGCTTTAAAAAGGGCTTGGACAGATTTATGGAGGAGAAGTCATCTATGGCTACCAATCTTGATCCTCCTTGATCTCAGATTGTAAATGCCTGGCCAGACCAGGTGCTCGGGAGCAGCAGCAGCAGCAGAAGGCCATTGCTTTCACCTCCTGCACGTGAGCTCCCAAAGGCACCTAGTGGGCCACTGCGAGTAGCAGAGTGCTGGACTAGATGGACTCTGGTCTGATCCAGCAGGCTAGTTCTTATGTTCTTATGTTCTTATGGAATCTATACAACATGTCCTATTGTTTCTATGTGCCCATCGGCTCAGCTTTCCAGAAGACCTTTGGCCTAACTCAAGACGAACGAGCCTGTTTCAGGACAGCACTGAAACCGTTCTCATCTACTAACTGAATGTTCACATTGAAAGCCACCTTGAGTTCCTGTGAGGTAGAAAGTTCCTGTGAGGTAGAAAAGCGGCTAAGAATTTTTTCAAAAAAATAAAAGGACAAAAACATTATGCAAATGCTCAATCTTTTCTTCAGTGTGTTCTAAGCGGGAGGAGAGAGAATTCTGTCAGGAAGCCTTCATTCATCTGTCAAGTAGCTCTCCCCGATGAGGACCATTTGAGCTTCGAACACAGTGAGCTCTTAATAAATCTCTCCTCCAATCCATTAGCTGCGCTTCTGGGAAGAATTGTTCAGGGGTTTTTTTTGCAGGTACTTCTTGTAGTGTTATATAAAGTCTAGCAATGCTACTTGACTAGACACCAAGGTGGGACCATATCAAAGAGATTTTGTGCCCTGGGACTCAGGTTTTTAAAAAGTTTGCCATCTGGGCTGGGCTGCCTGCTTTCCTCACACAGAGTTGGCACACCGATGGAATGTTAAACAGCGCATAGCAGGCAGATATGGGAGAAAAGTGACTCAGTATACAACTATACAACAGGTTACAACTTCATGTGCACAGAAATTGGGCCGTGCAAGGAGCTGCAAACTATGTACATGTGAAAGGGATCTGGGCAGTGGTGGGATCCAAAAATTTTAGTAACAGGTTCCCATGGTGGTGGGATTCAAACTGTGACGTAGCGCCAATGGGGCTGGGTGGGGCATGACGGGGGCGTGGCTGGGCATTCCAGGGGCTGGGCATTCCTGGGTGGGGCTGTGGCAAGGATGCAGCCGCTGCACCGGTCCTTGGGCGGGAAACGAATGCGCGCAGGCGCAGGCTGCCACGCATGCCAGTGCACCTCCTGCTAGACTGCTTCAAGTTCTTTGCGCTACTGTTGAGAGGAGGGGCGTAACTCAGGCAAAAATCCCATGGCAAAATCACCAATGAGTAACCCCCTCTCGGCACACACAAATAATTAGTAACCTACTCTCGGGAACCTGTGAGAACCTGCTGGATCCCACCTCTGGATCTGGGAGTCTTAGTAGACCACAAACTGAACATGAGTCAGCAGTGTGATGCGGCAGCCGAGAAAGCCAATGCAATTCTAGAGCTGGCCCAAGGTCGCCCAGCAGTCCAGGTTGGAGGAGCAAGGAAACAAATCCAGTTCACCAGATAAGAGTCTGCCGCTCGTGTGGAGGAGTGGGGAATCCAACCCGGTTCTCCAGATTAGAGTTCACCTACTCTTAACCACTACACCACGCTGGCTCTCATAGAGAAGGGAACAGTCCTCCGAACATGTGAATGATGAAACCTCCAAGATCCAAACATCCTCTATCCTGCATCGCAGAATCCGTTTGGCAGGCATCGTCCAGATAGGGCTACAGGTTGAGATCTCCTGGAACAATAACAGCTTTCCAGAGTACAATGATCAGTTCGCCTAGAGAAAATGGTTGCTTTGGAAGGCATGGCTTTATACCCTGCTTAAGTCCCTCCCCCTCCCCAAGCTCCGCCCCCAAGCCGTATGGCATTTCCTACACCAGCGTCCACAACCCTATTTCCAGAGTCAAGAATGACGCAGGTCTCCCCACAACACAGTCCCGTATTTTTTTATTGCTTCATGGAACTGTGAGCAGGAGAGTTTCCAATGCAATTTGACCTCAAATAACACATTTCCCGCTAATGCCTGCTATTAAGGGAGAAGGGAAAAGAGTTTGTTGCCTCGGGCTCTTGGTTCAAGCAAGACAGAAGCAAATCCCAATTCCCCAGTTTTCAAGCAGTCGTCTCCTTGATGTATAGGTCTTCTTCTCTGCACTTCAGAAGGGGCGTTGTGCGGTTCTTTGGGGAACCGGGGGAAAGCGTTCTTCCTCCGTTGGATGGCGATGATCAGATGGTCTCACTTTATCGGAAGGTGAGAACTTAACTTTGTGCGCGTTTCAGGCTACGCACATCTCAGGGTCAAGTTAATTAAGAACAAGGCAGGAAACCTATTGGTTTTACACCGTGTTCGGTGACGCTCCGTGCATTTTTTGTCCTTGCAAAGGCAGACATCGGAAATCGCAGAGTCGGTTTGTCAAAAGAAGAGTGAGAAAGATCCACGATCTGTTGAGCAAATGTTTTTGCTTCTCAGAAAGAGAATCGGGGGGATCGATATTCACAGATAAAGGATGACCACATTTGGAGAAACAAGCAAGGATTTTTTTAATGTGCGGGGAATATATGATGGACTGTTGGGCATTTATGTTAGCCAGAGTCAACAGTTTTCCTTCAGCCTCTACCAATGGAAGGTATCACCAAATTCCAAAACAACAAAGACACTGTCGCTGTGGCTCCACTGACTCTCTTACCCATGTCCTCCTAGAGTGCCAAATAAATGCAGATGCGCGTCTCAGATTAATCCACCCTTTATTAGTGGCGAGGAAAATTTCTAACCCTACTGTTGCCATACGTTTTCTTCTTGGAGATTACAATGCTCATACAACACGTATGGTAGCTCTATACCTGACAACCATTTTAAAGTGCTAATTTATTCCCATTTTATTACTTTTAACTGTATTTTTTAACATATATATATATATTATACCAGAACACTAAACCAAATTGGTTCATTATTATTTTGCACAGAATCAAATTTTTAAATATCCAATATGACACATAAAACAAATGTAGAACTTTTATAAAAGATAGGTATCTTCTCCAATCTAATATTCGGCATGGTAGGATAGCTATTACTGTACTATTTTGCTTTTAACTTGCTAAACAGATCTATTTTTATTGCAATTTTATATTAGATTGTATTTTTACATTGATGTGTAGGGGTATTTACTGTCATTTGCTCTGGCAATTTCCTTAAAAAAAAATCTGAAGTGATTTGAATCCCTTGAAGTCAACCGTCAAGTTATGTGGACTATTTCCTTGCTACTGAACTATACTTGAGACTGCAGAATGTGTCTTTGTAAATCCTGATCTATCTATGCCTATTAAAGGTTAATAAAGATAAAGGTAAAGAATATATGATGGCACTTTTCCCAATCTCTGGTCCAATGGTGATTTGGGCGGTTCTACTCGATTACTAGCCCAAGCGATGTAATCAAACCAATCTTCTTCCATAGATAAAAGCTGATAATTCAAAGGACACTGAGACAGGTAAAATACATTTCTGGGCACCCCGACATACCCAGAACAGAACTGTAGCGTCTTAATGAAATAAAATATTGTTTAAAGATTTTTTTATTATTATTGTGACAAGAGGACTTGTCTTATCATAAATGTTTGCACAATCTAAAAATAACATAAGCCAGGGGTGCTGTGTGGTTTCCAGGTTGTATGGCCGTGCTCTAGCAGCATTCTCTCCTGACGTTTCGCCTGCATCTGTGGCTGGCATCTTCAGAGGATCTTCAGGAGAGAAGGCTGCTAGAACACGGCCATACAGCCCGGAAACCACCCAGCACCCTAGTGATTCTGGCCATGAAAGCCTTCGACAATACATTGAACATAAGCCAGGGTTATTTTGGGGCGGGCGGGGGTCACAGACATTACAGGCAACTTTTAAAATATCTATAGATATTTTCTCTCTCCTGAACCGCCAGAGCTAATTCACCTGATCTCTCTCTTCCTTGCTCACCCCGCGTTACCCTTCCAGCCGCTGAAATCCTTTCTGCTGATGAGAAACAGTTAGTTTATTAAGGAGGGATCAATATGAATTTTCTCCGGCTTGACGTTATGTCATTGGTGAGGCTGTGATTGATTGATTGGTTTGGCTCGAGCTACAAGAGAAAATTGGCAGGTCCTCCTTCCCCACATCTTTGTGATTGTGTTGGAACTAATGGACCCATTCTTCTTATAAGCAGCAGCAGCAGCACACACACACACACACACACTGCAGGAAAAAAGAGCTTGGAAATCATAGGGAAATAACGGGGCAACGTTGCCAGATGTCCGCAAACTTTTATAGATACAGGTCTATCAAAATTAGGACAAAGAGGCTTAGAGACAGCTTCTACTCTAGAGCTGTGGCGATGCTGAACTCCGCGGCTTTGTGTTGATGTGTTTGGGGCTGTGTAGTGATGGGTGGAGGAAGGGGAAAGTGAGGATGGGGTATGAGTCTGGAATTGTGTGCATCGAGGAATGCTGCTGTAAATTTTCGTTGTGCGTGCACAATGACAATAAATGCTTATGCTTATGCTTACTCGAGGATGAGGCTGGAGGTCTTCACCGCTAGGCCTTTGGTGTTTTTCGTGTGCAATGGCGGTGAGTCACCGCTGGAAATATTCTGTGCATGGAAGCTAAGCTGTTCTGCAGTTGGGCAAAGGGAGTTGAATAAAGAGCAGAGGAGTTTTGTGCATTAGGAGAAGCTGCATTGCGCAGGGGGGGGAAAGCAAACACCTGACGGAATCGACCCAGAAGAAGGAGGAGGAGGAGTTTGGATTTATACCTCACCTTTCTCTCCTGTAAGGAGACTCAAGGTGGCTGACAAGCTCCTTTCCCTTCCTCTCCCCATAACAGATACCTTAAAGTGAGGTAGGTGGGGCTGAGAGAGTTGAGAGGTCACCCAGCAGGAATGTAGGCGTGCGGACACACATCTGGTTCACCAGATAAGCCTCCGCCACTCAGGTGGAAGAGCGGGGAATCAAACCCGATTCTCCAGATTAGAATCCACCTGCTCTTTGTCAGGACCAAACCTGTCAATGCCCAGATGTCTTGCTGTGTGGGGATTGCAAATGTTTCCTGTAAATGCTTTCCTGTTTCCCTCTCCCCTCCCTGGCAATTCCCTGGCGACAGCCCTCCTGCGGGAAGGTGCAAACGGTTCCCAGGTTTCTTGAAGCTCTGTAGTGCAAATGTTATACACTTTGTGAAACAAATTTGGTGGGAATCAAATGGGGAGGGGATTGAAGGATATAATCTCTGGATCTAAACGGGGGAGCTTAGGTTCAGCTTTCTTTGTTACTCTACGCGTTGTAGAAATAAACTGCTTTAGGACTTGCCTACGGACTCTGTTATTTCCACATTCGAGAGCCTGACACTCTTAACCACTACATCACGCTGGCTCTCCAACTCAATGATACCAGGAGGGATGCATCCATTTTCCAACTCCTCCTCCTCCTCCACCTAAAGAGTCTTCTTTCTACAAGTTCCTCCAGTTGCAGAAGACATCTCCAGTTGCAGAAGATAGCTCCAGTTGCCGAAGATAGTTAAGAACATAAGAACATAAGAACAAGCCAGCTGGATCAGACCAAAGTCCATCTAGTCCAGCTCTCTGCTACTCGCAGTGGCCCACCAGGTGCCTTTGGGAGCTCACATGTAGGATGTGAATGCAATGGCCTTCTGCGGCTGTTGCTCCCGCGCACCTGGTCTGTTAAGGCATTTGCAATCTCAGATCAAGGAGGATCTGAGTTGCAGAAGATAGCTATTTTGGTCCACAGTAGAACACTAGATCTGAGTCCAGTAGCAACTTACAGACCGATGAGATTTATAGGATATCTGATGGAAGGAGATTTGACTCTCGAAAGGTAATCTATAGGTTTTGTCATGCCAAGCTGATTGGATAGACGGTGCAAGCTCCCACAACTCCTAACATGGTAGCCCTGTTTAGATATTCGAAGGGATGTCATGTTGGTGAGGGAGCGAGCTTGTCTTCTGCTGCTCCAGAGAGTAGAACCAGGAGTCATGGGTTCAAGGTGAAGGAAAAGAGATCCCACCTAAACATCAGGAAAAACTTCCTGACAGTCAGGGCTGTTGGACAGTGGAATGCACTACCTCGGAGGGTGGTGGAGTCTCCTTCTTTGGAGGTTTTTAAAGAGAGGCTGAACGGCCATCTGCCGGGAGTGCTTTGATTGTGTGTTCCTGCATGGCAGGGGGTTAGACTTGATGGCCCTTGGGGTCTCTTCCAACTCTATGCTTTTCTGTCCGGTGCAAGAAGTTGTGTGCCAAAAATGGCAGAGAAATATCGTGCAGTGGATACAAGGTGAGACTAATAATAAGGAGATCCAGGCCATGTGGGCTGGGTATTGAGTATAGATTTTTGGGGGGCCACGAGGCTTAGGTTTCTTTGTGGGAGAGTTCATTGTCCATTTCGGTGCTGCTTCCCTCCCACGGCTGTGGTTGCTTTGATTCTCATCTCCTGCATTCCGTCTGAAAGGTCTCAGATAATTATTTAAAGCAAACTAGTATTGGCTGTTTGGCAAGTACCATAAATTATTTAAAATTTGACATGAGTCAGGATGAAGGCACAGACATGATTCAGGCGATAAATAAAAAAAAGGAGGAGGGGGGGATGCCAAGATGATTCAGTATATCAAAAAATGTAAATTTCTTCCTGAAAGATCCCCACTGAATTAGCGTTAATTCAAAGTTGTTTACTTTATAAAGACCTATTAAAAATAACGAACGGTCAGAAAATGATGAATTTCTCTGAGATGGAGAATAGGCTTACCGTTAGGTGGAAAATTAATTTTTTCGCGAGGCCTCTTGGCTGTTCAAGATTTTTTTTTTAAGAGGATGAAATCCCGCCTTTGGGCAGGAAGCCTGGGAGTTTGGGCGGGATGGCTGGGAGGCCCCCCTGCTTGTCCGGACGCCCCCCCTGCATGTCCGGATGCCTCCCAGCATGTCCGAACGCCCTCCTGCGTGTCCGGATGGACCCCCAGCATATCCGGACACCTTCCCTGCCTGGGAGTTTGGGCAGGATGCCAGGGAGGTTGGGCGGGATGCCTGGGAGGATTGGCTGGACACCTGGGAGTTGGGTGGGATGCCTGGGAGGTTGGGCGGGATGCCTAGGAGTTTGGGGAGATGCCTGGGAGGTTGTGCGGGATGCCTGGGAGTTTGGGCGGGATGGCTGGGAGGCCCCCCTGCTTGTCCAGACGGCCCCCCTGCATGTCCGGATGCCTCCCAGCATGTCCGAACGCCCTCCTGCATGTCCAGATGGACCCCCAGCATATCCGGACGCCTCCCCTGCCTGGGAGTTTGGGCAGGATGCCAGGGAGGTTGGGCGGGATGCCTGGGAGGATTGGCTGGACACCTGGGAGTTGGATGGGATGCCTGGGAGGTTGGGCGGGATGCCTGGGAGTTTGGGGGGATGCCTGGGAGGTTGTGCGGGGTGCCTGGGAGGTTGGGTGGGATACCTGGGAGGATTGGCCAGACACCGGGGAGGTTGGGTGGGATGCCTGGGAGGATTGGCCAGACACCGGGGAGGGGTTAGGCTGAGGATTGCCTGGGAGGATTGGCCGGACACCGGGGAGGTTGGGTGGGATACCTGGGAGGATTGGCCAGACACCGGGGAGGTTGGGTGGGATGCCTGGGAGGATTGGCCAGACACCGGGGGAGGTTGGAGTGGGATACCTGGGAGGGATTGGCCAGACATACCCGGGGAGGTTAGGTGGGATACCTGGGAGGATTGGCCGGAGCACCGGGGAGGTTGGGTGGGATGCCTGGGAAGGAGGATTGGCCAGACACCCGGGGAGGTTGGGTGGGATACCTGGGAGGATTGGCCAGACACTGGGGGGGAGGTTGGGTGGGATGCCTGGGAGGATTGGCCAGACACCGGGGAGGTTGGGCGGGATGCCTGGGAGGATTGGCCGGACACCGGGGAGGTTGGGTGGGATACCTGGGAGGATTGGCCAGACACCGGGGAGGTTGGGTGGGATACCTGGGAGGATTGGCCAGACACCGGGGAGGTTGGGTGGGATGCCTGGGAGGATTGGCCAGACACCGGGGAGGTTGGGTGGGATACCTGGGAGGATTGGCCAGACACTGGGGAGGTTGGGTGGGATGCCTGGGAGGATTGGCCAGACACCGGGGAGGTTGGGCGGGATGCCTGGGAGGATTGGCCGGACACCGGGGAGGTTGGGTGGGATACCTGGGAGGATTGGCCAGACACCGGGGAGGTTGGGTGGGATACCTGGGAGGATTGGCCAGACACCGGGGAGGTTGGGTGGGATGCCTGGGAGGATTGGCCGGACACCTGGGAGGTTGGGCGGGATGCCTGGGAGGATTGGCCGGACACCTGGGAGGTTGGGCGGGATGCCTGGGAGGATTGGCCGGACACCTGGGAGGTTGGGCGGGATGCCTGGGAGGATTGGCCGGACACCTGTGAGTTGGGCGGGATGCCTGGGAGGATTGGCTGGACACCTGGGAGTTGGGTGGGATGCCTGGGAGTTTGGGGGGATGCCTGGGAGGTTGCGCGGGATGCCTGGGAGGTTGGGCGGGATCCCTGGGAGGATTGGCTGGACACCTGGGAGTTGGGCGGGATGCCTGGGAGGATTGGCTGGACACCTGGGAGTTGGGCGGGATGCCTGGGAGGATTGGCTGGACACCTGGGAGTTGGGTGGGATGCCTGGGAGGTTGAGCGGGATGCCTGGGAGGTTGGGCGGGATGCCTGGGAGGATTGGCCGGACACCTGGGAGGTTGGGCGGGATGCCTGGGAGGATTGGCCGGACACCTGGGAGGTTGGGCGGGATGCCTGGGAGGATTGGCCGGACACCTGGGAGGTTGGGCGGGATGCCTGGGAGGATTGGCCGGACACCTGGGAGGTTGGGCGGGATGCCTGGGAGGATTGGCCGGACACCTGGGAGGTTGGGCGGGATGCCTGGGAGGTTGGACGGGATGCCTGGGAGGTTGGGCAGGATGCCTGCGAGGTTGGGCGGGATGCCTGGGCCATAGCTCTTTGATTAGCAGTCACCTCCACCCTTCCGCCACTGGAGAGACATTGGAGGGGCATGGTTTCTTGACCCATGTTGGGATATTTGTGGAGATTTAGGGATGAGGTCTGGCGGATAGACATCTATGGGGTACAGCACCATAGGGTTCACCCTCCAAGACATCCTTATTCTCCAGAGAATCTGTGTAGTCCAGAGATGAGTTGGAATTCTGGAATATCTTCATGTCCCACTTGGAACGTGTCTATCTAGTTGACATCGGTCATATTGTCCTTCCCTATCTGCCGAATCAGATGGAAAAGAAGACGATATTTTCTTCTCCATGTTCATTTTGAACATTTCTTTGCTCTCCCATCACTGCCTGTCCCGGAAGGCTGTGGAAATCCTTTGTACATTTTAATTAAAGTTTCATAATGTTTTAGATGAGATTTCAACAAGGTTGTTCTTACCAAAGATCTTTTGCGCAGAATGAACGGGAAGATGTCCTTCATCTTTGCAGAGGGGAGCGACCCGGGGGATTGTGTTTACTTGGAAGGTGGCATCTCCATATTCAAAGCCGCGCCATATCTGACCTTCACTACTAGCTGTGTGTTGTAACTCAACTGTGAAGCCTTGAGCCTTTGGGTGGACTGAGTGCTTCTGCTCATTTGAAGTCTTGTGTGTGTGTGTGTGTGTGTGTGTGTGTGTGTGTGTGTGTGTGTGTGAAGAGCC
>NW_025950473.1:279749-302249 GCF_021028975.2 Sphaerodactylus townsendi
CGCAGCCACGATGCTTGGTTTGCCCTGGCCTTTCGCACGTAGCACCCCTCCCATAATGTCAAGTGGGTAATTATAACGTTTACAAAAAAAATCCACGATTTATAGCTAGACAGTAGGCATGTTTCTGGTTTGTGATTACTTCTGTTAATTCTTTGGCCGCCTCCAGCAGTTGTGCGGACGAGTATGGAGCTCAGAAATAAATATACAGGGAACGTATGTCCAACCCACCCCCGGCTCTTCCTGTTAGTTCAGCACTATGGGGAGCTGGAATGGATGAACCTGGTGGAATTCGTTGTTCTGCGCCGCAGTGTAAGCCACAAGAGACTTCCCAAATATAGATCAAGCAGTGTTGGTTACTGCAAACAGCATCAAAAACGGTCAGGTCAGGCCCCCCGTCTTAAAACCGTTCCTGGTCCCTTGTCGCAACATTCTCCTCAAGAAAAGGAAGACGCGTATGTGGGAAAGGAGGAACCCTCGAGGAGGCACATTGATTTGTTCTGTACTTCCTGGTCCTTGTGAAAGACTGAAGGGCAACCGGCAACCCTGAGTCGCAGGACAGCAGCGGAGACCTCGAGATAAAAAAGGCGTGATGATTAATTCATCCAGTCGGATCAACACTATAAATGATGGATTCAATTAGCCTTGAATCTCATCCGCCGCCGTCAACGTTGCATTATGAATGGCCGTCCTGCTCTCTATTAATACATTTTCATTGCTCCCTTTCCTTGTCAGGAGACACAACGAATGTAGGACTCGGTGCCGATCCAATTGACCACCCAATGACAGACTGAGTCGGTGCCATGCAGTGGTTAGAGTACAGGATAAGAAGTAGTAGGGTTGGTTTTTATACCTTGCTTTTTCTGTACTTTTAAGGAGCCCCAAAGTGGATTGCAAACTCCTTCCCTTCCTCTTCCCACAACAGACAGCTTCCCACAACAGCAGCAGTGGCGTAGGAGGTTAAGAGCTCGTGTATCTAATCTGGAGGAACCGGGTTTGATTCCCAGCTCTGCCGCCTGAGCTGTGGAGGCTTATCTGGGGAATTCAGATTAGCCTGGGCACTCCCACACACGCCAGCTGGGTGACCATGGGCTAGTCACAGCTTCTCGGAGCTCTCTCAGTCCCACCCACCTCACAGGGTGTTTGTTGTGAGGGGGGAAGGGCAAGGAGATTGTCAGCCCCTTTGAGTCTCCTACAGGAGAGAAAGGGGGGATATAAATCCAAACTCTTCTTCTTCTTGTGAGTTAGAATAATTGAATCATAGAGTTGGAAGAGACCCCAAAGGTCATCAAGTCCAACCCCCTGCAATGCAGGAATACACAATTAAAGCACTCCTGACAGATGGCCATCCAGCCTCTCTTTAAAAACCTCCAAAGAAGGAGACGCCACCACACTCCGAGGGAGTGTTGAGAAAACTGAGCAATGAAGGAATAAGAGGGGAAGTCCTCCTATGGATTAAAAACTGGTTGAGGAACAGGAAACAAAGGGTGGGTATAAATGGGAAGTTCTCACAATGGAGAGATGTAGGGAGTGGTGTCCCCCAAGGATCCGTTTTGGGACCAGTGCTCTTTAACTTATTCATAAATGACCTGGAAGTAGGGGTGGGTAGTGTGGTGGCTAAGTTTGCAGATGATACCAAATTATGTAGGGTGGTAAGAACCACAAAGGATTGCGAAGAGCTCCAAGTGGACCTTGATAAATTAGGTGAGTGGGCTAAGAAATGGCAAATGCAGTTCAATGTAGCTAAATGTAAAGTGATGCACATAGGGGCAAAAAATCCAAACTTCACATACACGCTACAGGGGTCAGTGCTATCAGTCACAGACCAGGAAAGGGATTTGGGCGTCTTAGTTGATAGTTCCATGGGAATGTCAACTCAATGCATGGCAGCTGTGAAAAAGGCAAACTCTATGCTGGGGATAATTAGGAAAGGAGTTGATAATAAAACTGCAAGGATTGTCATGCCCTTGTATAAAGCAGTGGTGCGACCGCACTTGGAGTACTGTGTTCAGTTCTGGTCGCCACATCTCAAAAAGGATATCGAAGAGATAGAAAAAGTGCAGAGAAGGGCAACGAGGATGATTGAAGGATTGGAGCACCTTCCTTATGAGGAGAGGCTGCAGCGTTTGGGACTCTTTAGTTTGGAGAGGAGACGTCTGAGGGGGGATATGATTGAAGCCTATAAAATTATGCATGGGGTAGAAAATGTTGACAGAGAGAAATTTTTCTCTCTTTCTCACAATACTAGAACCAGGGGGCATACATTGAAAATGCTGGGGGGAAGAATTAGGACTAATAAAAGGAAACACTTCTTCACGCAACGTGTGATTGGTGTTTGCAATATGCTGCCACAGGAGGTGGTGATGGCCACTAACCTGGATAGCTTTAAAAAGGGCTTGGACAGATTTATGGAGGAGAAGTCAATCTATGGCTACCAATCTTGATCCTCCTTGATCTCAGATTGCAAATGCCTTAGCAGACCAGGTGCTCAGGAGCAGCAGCAGCAGCAGAAGGCCATTGCTTTCACCTCCTGCATGTGAGCTCCCAAAGGCACCTGGTGGGCCACTGCGAGTAGCAGAATGCTGGACTAGATGGACTCTGGTCTGATCCAGCAGGCTAGTTCTTATGTTCTTATGTTCTTATGAGTGCATTCCACTGTCAAACGGCCCTGACAGGCCCCTTCCGCACATGCAGAATAATGTACTTTCAATCCACTTTCAATCCACTTTGCAGCTGTGTGGAATAGCAAAATCCACTTGCAAACAGTTGTGGAACTGGATTGAAAGTGCATTATTCTGCATGTGTGGAAGGGACCACAGTCAGGAAGTTCTTCCTGATGTTTAGGTGGAATCTCTTTTCCTTGAACCCACGACTCCTGGTCCTAGTCTCTGGAGCAGCAGAGTTGGTGGGGCTGAGAGTTCTGACAGAACTGTGATTGCCCCAAGGCAACCTCACGTGGAGGAGCGAAGGAACAAATCCAGTTCACCAGATAAGTTCACCCCAAAACTCCGGTAATCTCCCAACCCAGAAACAGCAACTCTAATTCCATCGCTTGTCCAAAGTTGGTGGCCGCAATACGATTTTTGCAGAAACGACCAAGATAAAGGCGAACATTTATCCTGGAGAGCTGGAAACGGTGCCCGTTCTCCGTGTTCCCTTCAATGCTTCAGGCCGTGAAAGATCTGAACTTTTATTATTTCATAAATCTTAGCCTCCTTTTGTGTAGCTGAGGGCAGCCAAGCAACACTCCAAAGGCCAGCCTTGAGTCTATTTATCGGAGCGGCTAGAAGTACAAGGCTCTCCGGCTTTTGGAGCAGTCTCTCAAACGTCGCACGCCTGTTTTGTCCCTGAAAATACAGAACGGCCTCTTAAAAACGCGGAGCTAACTCCTAAACTATTTCTCTGCCGACAATAAAAGGGCGTGAAAAGTGATCGCTTTTTCGTTTTCCCAGTAACTGCTGTCCACCTTTTTCTTAACGGTATCCTTGAAAAGAAAGTCCAAAGCTTGTTTCTTTAAAAAGCATCTTCCTGCATCTGCTGTATTTTGTTGACTTTACAAACAAGGTTCAGGAATGTTTTATATATTCGTGTGTATGCATGAGTATGTAATATCCATTAGAATGAAAGAAGCAACACTTCCTAACTGGTGAGCCAGCGTGGTGTAGTGGAAAAGAACAGGTGCACTCTAATCTGGAGAACCGGGTTTGATTCCCTGCTCTGCCACATAAGCTGTGGAGGCTTAGGGGATCAGATTATCTGGGGAACCGGATGAGCTTATGCACTCCCACACATGCCAGCTGGGTGACCTTGGGCTAGTCACCATTCTTCGTAACTCTCTCAACCGCCCTGAGCCCTCCGGGGGAGGGGGGTTATACAAATAATAATAATAATAATAATAACAACAACAACAACAACAACAACAACAACAACAACGACAACGACAACGACAACGACAACGACAACGACAACGACAACGACAACGACAACGACAACAACAACCCCACCCACCTCACAGGGTGTTTGTTGTGGGGGAGGGGGAAAGGAGATTGTAAGCTCCTTTGAGTCTCCTTACACGAGAGAAAGGGGGATATAAATCCAAGCTCCTGCTCCTCCTCCTCCTCCTCCTCCTCCTCCTCCTCCTCCTCCTCCTCCACTTCTTCTTCTTCTTCTTCTTCTTCTTCTTCTTCTTCTTCTTCTTCTTCTTCTTCTTCTTCTTCTTCTTCAAGGGCACAGTGCCATTGGCACATAGGTAAGCCACCGTGTGGGGTTAAGGGCTAATAAGGTGTAGCTCAGCAGTTAATTAATAAGCGCGGGAAGCTGGATGGTGCTAAATTTTGTGATCGAATTATCTCGGGGAAATGCCGCCCGCCGAGACCGCTCCTTAAGGGGCGGCCTCGGCCAAGGGCCGGAATAAGTCAGAAAACCGGAGAGCAACCTTGTTGGGGTGCCCAAGCCGGTTTATGGGTGAATTTGGTGCGGCAGCACCCCCCTAGCTTAGGGCCTGTCCTGACAGTGCTGCGGTATCAGGACGGGCCCAGATTTTAATCCAGGGAGGGCCAGTCAGCCAATTGGCCCTCCCGCCTCTACTGGTCGAAAAACAGAAGGAGAAGAGGAGGGGAGAGGGAAACAGTTTTCCTGTGGGAGTTAGAAAATAATTTCGGAGGGCAAGATTGGGATCAATGACCTGTGGCGGCTCTACCCGTCCCAAACCAGAGTCGTTTTAACCTGACTCATGAGGTCTCTTCCCCAGAGATTGACATGGATATCTAGAACGATGGGGCGGACTGTGAGCTGCCGCTCGAGTCCTGGGCTGTTGACCGTGAGCGGGCGGATGCTCCGTCTCGCGGTTTGTCTCCCCCCCACCCCCCAGATGTGCGGGCAAGCCTCGGTCGGCCACTGGTCGGGCCACTCGGCTGCTCTGATGACGGTAACATCAGCGCCGGTGTCCACCAGGCCCTTGAACTTACATCCTTCTATGGCGAGCTCCAGATATGGACGGGAGCTCCCGATAGGCGTCTCCACCGCTGCGACGGTGGTGTAGGCTGCGCCATGTTGGCTGCTGGGGCTCGTAGCCTTTATTGGGTCGGCAGCGGGCAGCGCATGGGGCAAGAGAATCAGCTGAGCGCAGCTGGCTCCGGCGGGCAGCTCCTGTGGGATGTTGGTCCAGACCTGGAGGTGGATGGGTCCTTGGTGCGTGGAGTCGATCACTCCGGGGACGATGAACAGTCCCTGTTCAGCGGCAGAGGCCTTTGGCAGCACTAGCCCAATTGTCCCGGTAGGGATGGGCTCGTCATACTGGGTTGGGGCGACAAGAACCTCGTGGGGGAACTTAAAGGAGATGGGCTGGGTGCATGCGAGCGAGATGCCACGAGAGGGGGGTGGTTTTGGCAGGGGCCTTGGCGTTTGAGTCTGCTCTAGTACTCTCCTCCTTGGTCCTGGGCTGGGGAGACGCCCGGGCGGGAGTTTCCCGACGGGCAGTCGTTTCTCCAGTGGAAGCCCTTCTGGCAACGTGGGCACCGGGTTTTTGGTGGCCTTCTCCTCCTGGGGGAGGACCCTCCTCCATCGGGGTTGTAGGCCCCCCCGCCGGGCTGCCTACACTCCCTTCGGAAGTGTCCGGGTCTGCCGCAGTTAAAGCAGTCATCCTGAGACTGTCTCCCGCCGGTGGAGAGTGCTGCGGCGAGGAGGCTAGCTTGGTGGGCGGAGGATCCAATGTCCTGGCAAGCCTTAAGCATGTCGGCCAGTTCAGGATTTTTGCCTAGGCCCGTGATTGCCCTGCGGCACTCCATGGAAGCGTTCTCCTTTGCGAGGCGCATGAGGAGCTCGTTTTGGGCCTCCTCGCTATCTACCTGCCTCTTGAGCGCTTCCTGGAGCCTGTTCACAAATTCAGCATAGGGCTCTTGGGGTTTCTGCCGGATGGAGGAGAAACTCTGGGTTGGCTGGCCGGCATTGGGGACTTTGACAAATGCCTTATAGGCGCACTCAGAGGCGACCGTAAGGGTGGCCTCAGGCAGTACAATCTGATCGTTGGGATTGGCAAAAGCGTCGAAGCCGTAAAGCTGAGCGGCGGTGTAGGCGCCGCCAGAGGTGGCTGCTCTGTTGAAGCATTGCTGGCGGAACTCACTTTCCCAGACCACAAATTGTGCAGGGCTCAGGAGCATGCGAAAGGTGGTTTTCCAGTCATCTGGAACCATTAGGTGGTTCCTTGCGATGGCTTCCAGCATGCCTCTCACGTAGGGGCTAGTGACTCCTACGTCCCGCATTGCTTTGCGGAGCTCGGTAAGGATATTATAGCTCAGGGGGCGGTACTCGACAACCCGCCGAACTATGCCATCCTCCTCGGTATCTGTGAAGTGGATGGGGCACAATGCAAGAATATCGGCATCGTCTTCCGTCAGGGTTTCTTTCTTCTGCAGATCGTGGCTAATACGTTCTGCGAGAGTTTTGAAACCCGCGCCATTACGCGGCGCTGACGGAGGTGCAGTGGCTTCGGAAAATGAAGGCGGAGCAAGGGGAGGGGGCGGCTGAGCCGCGGGAGAGTTTGAAATGGGTGAAGGAGCGAGGGGGGCAGAAGGAGGACAGGCGTCCAATTTAGTGGATAGAGAAAATTCCGGGGTCGAAATTGAAGGTGAAAGATCGAAAGGAGGGCGGCCTACAGCAAGGGAGCCGTAGGTCTGCAGGCTGATGGCGACAAAACATTGTCTCCACGTCAGTAGCAGCGACATCGGCGCGCGAGGCTCTGTGCGAAGAGTGCGCCCGATGTTTTCCCAGTCCTTAAGATTCAATGTCCCCCCCTCTGGGTACCATGGACACTGAGCTTCAATCTCCTCAACCAATTTGCGCAGCTCCCTTCTCTTTACGGGGACCCTGCCGCATTTCGCTAACGCTTTCAGTTCGTCAACGTGCTTGTCATAAGCCCTGCTTTTGCAAGCTCCCATACTCACCGGTGTTCCGTCGGACGAGAGAGTGTCCTAGGACGCGTGTCTCTGGATGCGCCGATCCAGAGGACAGGCGATACCGAAACGGTGGTCCCTGGATGCGCCGATCCAGCGGACTTCGGTATCGCGGCCCTTCCCCAGGCGACGGTGAGCAGGGTGGAGGTTCGAGGATTCCCGGGTTTCGGCACCAGCTTGTAGTCGACCCACGCGGTCAGCGTAAGAACGAGACGAGACGCGGAGATAACATCTGGTGGAGATCGCCAGCAGCGGGAGACCGGAGGTCCGTGTTCCTAGCGAATCTCTCGTCTGCCGGTTCCTGGCACCTTTTATTGTTACTCTATCGGGGGCGTGTAGGAGGGAGGACTGGGGGGAGTTCCGGGAGAGCGGGAGGTCGGGAGATCATCAGGTGATGCATGATCTCATCTGGCTACGTGCGGAGAAGAGCGTATGCGTCTGAGCCTAATCCTCACCTGGGGGCAAGACCATTGTCCCTGCGCCCGGTGATTGAGCCAGACAGTTCACGACCCGTGACTCATGGGGGGATGAGGAGTGGGGGTGCGATGCGACCGGCAAGGCCGCAGGTCCGTTGGCGTCCCAACGTTCTACTACGGCACTGCTGGGTCGGCAGTGCACTACTACACACCCCAAAACTCCAGTAATCTCCCAACCCAGAAATAGCAACTCTAATTCCATTGATTGTCCAAAGTTGGTGGCCGCAATACGATTTTTGCAGAAACGACCAAGATAGGCGAACATTTATCTTGGAGAGCTGGAAACGGTGCCCGTTCTCCGTGTTCCCTTCAATGCTTCAGGCCGCGAAAGATCTGAACTTTTATTATTTCATAAATCTTAGCCTCCTTTTGTGTAGCTGAGGGCAGCCAAGCAACACTCCAAAGGCTAGCCTTGAGTCTATTTATCGGAGCGGCTAGAAGTACAAGGCTCTCAAGCTTTTGGAGCAGTCTCTCAAATGTCGCACGCCTGTTTTGTCCCTGAAAATACAGAACGGCCTCTTAAAAACGTGGAGCTAACTCCTAAACTATTTCTCTGCCGACAATAAAAAGGCGTGAAAAGTGATCGCTTTTTCGTTTTCCCAGTAACTGCCGTCCACCTTTTTCTTAACGGTATCCTTGAAAAGAAAGTCCAAAGCTTGTTTCTTTAAAAAGCATCTTCCTACAGCAGCTGTATTTTTTTTGACTTTACAAACAAGGTTCAGGAATATTTTATATATTCGTGTGTATGCATGAGTATGTAATCTCCATTGGAATGAAAGAAGCAACAGTTCCTAACTGGTGAGCCAGCGTGGTGTAGCGGAAAAGAACAGGTGCGCTCTAATCTGGAGAACCGGGTTTGATTCCCTGCTCTGCCACATAAACTGTGGAGGCTTAGGGGGTCGGATGAGCTTTGCACTCCAAAACACACGCCAGCTGGGTGACCTTGGGCTAGTCACAGTTCTTCGGAGCTCTCTCAACCCCACCCACCTCACAGGGTGTTTGTTGTGTGTGTGTGGGGGGGAAGGAGATTGTAAACTCCTTTGAGTCTCCTTACAGCAGAGAAAGGGGGATATAAATCCAAACTACTACTCCTCTTCCTCCTCCTCCTCCTCTTCCTCCTCCTCCCCTCCTCTCCCTCCTCCCCTCCTCCCTTCCTTCTCCTCCTCCTCCTCCTCCTTCTCCTCCTTCTCCTTCTCCTTCTCCTTCTCATCCTCCTCCTCCTCCTCCTCCTCCTCCTCCTTCTAATTGGGTTTCTATTTGCATTTTTGACAATTATTTCAGTTCTGTATCATCCACTATTGATTTCGTAGGCTTATTTGTATCGTGTGTTCATATTCTCTGTTTTTTTGTATCGTGCGTTCATATTCTCTGTGTTTTTGCGTGGGCAAACCTCAGTTCTGGCATAATGTCGGAATCCCCAAAACTGAAACAAACTCATGTATAAGAACAGCAGTTTATTGAGTATTGAGGATCTTCTCTGGCCATGCCAGAACTGAGGTTTGCCCATGCAAAACCCAGTAGTTAAAGCAGGCTGCACCCCCCATCCTGGGAAAGCGCACCCAAAAGAAACTGTGAAAGAGATAACGGTAAAGACAGCCAGGTACTGACCTTGAGCAGCACCTGGTACAGTATAACATCATACAGAAGACAGTTGAAAGTCAGTTGGAAATGCCATTAACCCATTCCTCCACCCCCAGCATACAGAAAGCAGCAATAGCAAAATCCCCTTAATAACAGGCCTCCTGACATTTTGCCACATTTGGTAGTGATGGTGAAAAACATCGTCAAGTCGCCGTTGACTTACGAAACGTGCGGCCCTCCAGATGTTATGGACTACAGTTCCTATCATCTCCTGCCAGCATGATAACATCTGGAGGGCCACGAGTTTGACACCTGTGACTTACGATGACCCAGTTTCCAAAGCAAGAGACGTTCAGAGGTAGTTTGCCACTGCCTGCCTCCATGTCACAGCCCGGGTATCCCTCGCAAGCCTCACATCCCAGTACTAACTAAGGCCGACCCTACTTAGCTTCCAACAGCTGACGAGACTGGATGAGTCTGGGTCGCAGGACAGCAGCGGAGACCTCGAGATAAAAAGGCTTAATGATTAATTCATCCAGTCGGATCAACACTATAAATGATGGATTCAATTAGCCTTGAATCTCATCTGCCGCCTTCAACATTGCATTATGAATGGCCGTCCTGCTATCTATTAATACATTTTTATTGCTCCGTTTCCTGTCAGGAGACACAGCGAATGTAGGACTCGGTGCCAATCCATTTGACCACCCAATGACAGACTGAGCTGGTGCAGTGTAGTGGTTAGAGCACAGACCATGGCCAGAGATGTTCAGAGGTGGTTTGCCACTGCCTATATAGCAGCCCTGGACTTCTCTGGTAATCTCCCATCCAGGAATTAACCAAGGCTAACCCTGATTAGATGCCAAGGTCACAGGAGATCAGTCTAGCCGAACCTTCCGGGATGTCACCCAAACCATTGATTTCAGTGGGAAACATATTTCCAACTGTAATCCCCCTCCCAAGCAATTCAGGTAAAATTTTATGTGGGAAAAGAGATACAAAGAAGCCTCACTGTGGGGCTTTCCCCACTACAGAAGGGAGCTAAGGTCAACTCGGTTCCCTTCAGTGGAGGGCAATTCCAGGCTGTCCCCACAGCAACTGAGTTGGCCCCCTGGAACCGACCTAAGTGGGCGGGATCATCTTGGTGCCTGTTTCGCTCCTCGATTGTGATTGGCGCTTGTGTTATGGTGGGAAATGAAAGCGTTCTTTTTTTTTACAGTTTTTACAGTTTACAGTTTACAGTTTACAGTTACATGCGCTTTCTGCCCGCCACGACTCTCCCGTTCTGCGCATGCCACAAAAGCGGCTCGTGATTGGTTGAACGGATGAGGTGTCGTTTCGATGCTTCCCCACTTCGAAGCTTCGAAGCGGTATCGACCTTGTTCCAGCAGAAAAGTGTAGTTCATAACTGTGACAAGGATGTCGCAGTTCTGAGGGGGGGGGGGAACTGAGACAAAACAATGTTGAGCTCGGTGGCAGTGGGGATTCACTGAGGCGAACCTAGGTAGAAACCAGTTCAACTCTGTCAGTGGGGAAAGCCCCTTTGATACCCACAAGCAAAGTCAGACAGGGGAAATTGGATTTCTGAGTGCCCTCCCAGTCATAATCTTGACAATACAGACAGCCAAGACTCAAGGAGCAGATAGAGGATAAGATGTGTGAATTGGTGGAAGTCTCCAACTTGCCTCTCATATTACCAGTCTGTTTCCAGCTAATTCCCGCAACCATTCAAAGGAACAGACCAGACCAATTCAGGTAACAACAAGAGAGAGAAAAGCAGGGCATGAATATATGAATACATACATAGCACCTTGGTGAGTACTGTTTTAGGATGTTGTGGGTTTTTTGGGTTGTGTGGCCGTGTTCTGGTAGTATTTTCTCCCAACGTTTCGCCTGCATCTGTGTCTGGCATCTTCTAAGGATCTGTGACTGGCATCTTCAGAGGAACCGAAAATGTCAGCCACAGATGCAGGTGAAACGTCAGGAGAAAATACTACTTGGACACGGTCATACAACCCTGCAAACCCACAACATCCTGGTGATTCTGGCCACGAAAGCCTTCATCAATATTGTATTGTTTTGCTGACTTCTACATTCCTGGCCTGTCGGGCGTTCGGCAGGGCCCTTCCTTAATTCCCAAACTCCACGCTAAGCTTCACTTGTGAATTAAAATGAGAGATTAGGGAACCCTCCGTTTTAAGTAGGCATTGTTTTAACTTCAGATCAATCCTCCTCGAATTAGAAACTGAGCGTCGAGGTTTCAATTACGACACAGCCTCATAATTTTGCACCTGCTTCTCCTTAAATGGAGACGCGCAGGCGTTCGAATGCTCCTGAATCGGCTCGTTCCCGTGAGCTCTCTCGATCGGTAAAATTTAACAAGCTTTCCCCATCCCAGTGGGGTTTGCTAAATTTGCCAGTAGTAAAAGCAAGCTGTCAGCCGGGACAACTCGTTGTCTATAAAGGGTGTCTCTGGATGCGGGCGCTCCAAAAAGCAGAAACGCATTTAATCTTTCAAATATTTGTCAGGTTGGATACGCTCGGAGCAATTCATCATGTGCCAAGAGAGGGGATGATGGGAGAAGCTGAAGGGGGGGATTAGAAAAATCAGTGAGAAAAACTTTTCCGCTCATCGTTCCCGGGAGACATCAAATTCTGACCTTCCGTCCAGCAGCCAAATTAAAAAAAGGAGCGCTGGTTTCATTTTTCTTCCATTCAGATCATTAGGATGCCGAGACTGAAGCAATTGGATGCTGAACGAGGCAATCCTGCATCTATCTCCTCTGCTCTGTTATTCTCATAATATCTTAGTGAGGTAGGTTCAGCCGAGGAATAGGATATGTGACCGTCTCAAGGTCGTTCGGGAAGCTTCCAAGCGGGGATTCGAACCTGTGTCTTCAATTGATCTTTGAATTAAGAATGAATCCGTCTTATCCTTCCTCTGACTCATAAGTCTTGGCTGTCTTAAATTTCTGGGCGTCATGATTAAAGAGGACTTGACCTGGGGCGTACAGACTGCCGCGGTGGTTAAGAAAGCCCAGTAAAGACTGTACTATCTGAGACTTTTAAGGAAACAACAACTGAATGGAAAACTCCTGGTGTCCTTTTACCGCTGTGCTATAGAGAGTGTCTTAACCTACTGCATCTGTGTATGGTTCTCCAGTTGCACAGTGGCAGATAGGAAGGCACTCCAAAGGGTGATCACTACTGCACAGAGGATTATCGGCTGCCCTCTCCCCTCCTTGGAAGAACTCTATAATTCCGAAGTCTAAAGAAAGCCCAAAATATTCTGAGAGACCCGTCTCATCCAGCACACTCTCTTTTTGAACTGTGACCATCAGCAGACGATACAGGTCTATCAAAACTAGGACAAAGAGGCTTAGAGACAGCTTCTACTCTAGAGCTGTGGCTATGCTGAACTCCGTGGCTTCGTGTTGATGTGTTTGGGGCTGTGTAGGGATGGGTGGAGGAAGGGGAAAGTGAGGATGGGGGATGAGTCTGAAATTGTGTGCATCGAGGAATGCTGCTGTAAATTTCGTTGTGCGTGCATAATGACAATAAAAAATGCTTAAATGCTTAAATGCTTAATGCTTATGTCTATGACCATTTCCGCACAACAGAATTATACCTGTGCAGCACCAGCTCCTTACAATCCTGGTCAGTTTAATCCCGGTTTGTCTGTTCGCATGGCTGCCCATTTTGTGAAGGAATCCAGTGAAGACCGGGAGGAAATGCATCAGTTTGTCCTGCATGAGCCCGGGTCTTCTGTATTTACATGGCAAGCTTATTTGAGCATGCCCGGTGTCCCGCATTCTGATTGGCTGTTGTTTTTGAGTGGCAACTTGAAGGAACATCAGATGGGGAGATCAGAAAAAATGAACTGGTTCTGCTCCTGATTGGTTTTCACACGGTTGCAGGCACTAGAAGAAGAAGAAGAAGAAGAAGAAGAAGAAGAAGAAGAAGAAGAAGAAGAAGAAGAAGAAGAAGAAGAAGAAGAAGAAGAAGAAGAAGAAGAAGAAGAAGAAGAAGAAGAAGAAGAAGAAGAAGAAGAAGAAGAAGCACCCCCCCCAGAAGAAGAAGAAGAAGAAGAAGAAGAAGAAGAAGAGAGAAGAAGAAGAGTTTGGATTTATGTCCCCCCTTTCGCTCCTGCAGGAGACTCAAAGGGGCTGACAATCTCCTTGCCCTTCCCCCCTCACAACAAACACCCTGTGAGGTGGGTGGGGCTGAGAGAGCTCCGAGAAGCTGTGACTAGCCCAAGGTCACCCTTGGCTATAGCGTATTAGTGGGAGTGCACAGGCTAATCTGAATTCCCCAGAGAAGCCTCCACAGCTCAGGCGGCAGAGCTGGGAATCAAACCCAGTTCCTCCAGATTAGATACACAAACTCCTAACCTCCTACACCACTGCTGCTCTTCATGATGATGATGATGATGATGATGATGATGATGATGATGATGATGATGATGATGATGATGATGATGATGATGATAATAATAATTCCAGCATTTCCATTTGTTCGTCCTCACACACTTCTCACAGGTCGAATCCCCACTACCATCTTAGCCAGGTTTCAGAACACAAACTAACCAGGTTTGAGGGACGACCTCCCCATTGCTTGTGTGGCAGATTCCGTTTCTGGCCCTCATTCTCCCCGTTAATCCGCGTTCTGGCAGGACCTGGTTGCAAGTGGCACAGACCCCATTAACACGGTTCAGAGCTGATCCGAGGGGAGGGATGAGGGTTGAAACCCTGACTCGTTTCCCACCCTGGAGTGTGACGCAGAATTTGGGCAACCAATCAGCACTGCGATGCATACGCAGCCTTTCCTTGGTTTTGCTTCCGCTTTTGCGATTGGCCAGCAGAAGGGGATGTAAACGTTAAACAGTCAAACGCGTAACTTTGAATCGTTCATGGTTTACACAGGTAACGATTAACTGTTAAACGTTAAACTTTTACATGCTGGTTTTTTAAATCCTGCCCCTACAATGTACGTTTCTGCAGTGGGAAAAGGTCCCGCCCCATCAAGGCACGCCAGCCAATCAGGGGAGACCGGCGAAGTGAGCTAACCTGGTAGTGGGGATTGCTAAGAGTTCTGCAACCGGGTGTGTCTGCTGTGTGCTCGCTGCGGTGGGGAGGGAGAAACTCCGATGAAGAGGACACGGTTTCACAACGAACAGGTTTGGATCTGTGTGCAAATTTCAAGTGGGGATTCGGCCAAAATGTCAAAGCCACTTCTCACGGATGTTACTTAATTCAATAGGAGTGGACACTAAATGCCCCATTTTATATTTGTTTGTGGCTTTAACTCAGAGTTTGTGGCTTTCACAGAGAGTGGCTTCATGCTGGAAGGCCCAGGTTCAGTGGGTGCCATCTCCAGTTAAAAGGGTTATCTGTTTGGCTTGCAAAACATTTCAGAAGTTTCAGTCTCTGGCATCTTCCATTGAAGTCTCCATTTAAGTTTCCATCTCTGGCATCTTCCATTTGTCTCCATTTAAGTTTCAGTCTCTGGCATCTTCCATTGAAGTCTTCATTTAAGTTTCAGTCTCTGGCATCTTCCATTTAAGTCTCTATTTAAGTTTCAGTCTCTGGCATCTTCCATTGAAGTCTCCATTTACATTTCAGTAAGTCTCTGGTATCTTCCATTTAAGTCTCCATTTACGTTTCAGTCTCTGGCATCTTCCATTGAAGTCTCCATTTACGTTTCAGTCTCTGGCATCTTCCATTGAAGTCTCCATTTAAGTTCCAGTCTCTGGCATCTTCCATTGAAGTCTCCATTTACATTTCAGTAAGTCTCTGGCATCTTCCATTGAAGTCTCCATTTAAGTTTCCATCTCTGGCATCTTCCATTTGTCTCCATTTAAGTTTCAGTCTCTGGCATCTTCCATTGAAGTCTCCATTTACGTTTCAGTCTCTGGCATCTTCCATTGAAGACTCCATTTAAGTTTCAGTCTCTGGCATCTTCCATTTGTCTCCATTTAAGTTTCAGTCTCTGGCATCTTCCATTGAAGACTCCATTTAAGTTTCAGTCTCTGGCATCTTCCATTGAAGACTCCATTTAAGTTTCAGTCTCTGGCATCTTCCATTGAAGTCTCCATTTACGTTTCAGTCTCTGGCATCTTCCATTGAAGTCTCCATTTACATTTCAGTAAGTCTCTGGCATCTTCCACTGAAGTCTCAATTTAAGTTTCAGTCTCTGGCATCTTCCATTGAAGACTCCATTTAAGTTTCAGTCTCTGGCATCTTCCATTGAAGACTCCATTTAAGTTTCAGTCTCTGGCATCTTCCATTGAAGTCTCCATTTAAGTTTCAGTCTCTGGCATCTTCCATTGAAGTCTCCATTTAAGTTTCAGTCTCTGGCATCTTCCATTGAAGTCTCCATTTACATTTCAGTAAGTCTCTGGCATCTTCCATTGAAGTCTCCATTTAAGTTTCCATCTCTGGCATCTTCCATTGAAGACTCCATTTAAGTTTCAGTCTCTGGCATCTTCCATTGAAGTCTCCATTTAAGTTTCAGTCTCTGGCATCTTCAATTGAAGTCTCCATTTAAGTTTCAGTAAGTCTCTGACATCTTCCATTTAAGTCTCTATTTACGTTTCAGTCTCTGGCATTTTCCATTATGCTGCTATGATTATTTGTGATTTGGTTCATCAGATAAGTCTGCCGCTCATGCGGAGGTGTGGAGAATCAAACCAGTTTCTCCAGATTAGAATCCACCTGCTCGTAACCACTACACCTACAGCAAAGTAGGAGGGTAACGTTTTGTAGGAAAGGGGGTATACCATGGATTTGTGATCAACATATTCTTCCATTTAAGAGGTGAGGTGGTAGGTGGTGCGAAAGATCTCTACCTGGGAGGCTGGAGAGTTGCTGCCAGTCTGAGCAGGCAATACTATTTTTGATGAACCAATTCAGCAGAAGGCAGCTTCAAGTGTTCAAATAGCTACTCAACTCCCAGGGTTCTAGTTCTGGCTCAGCTCTGCCGGCAGGATGATCTTCTATGTTTGAACAAATGAATGAATGCAGGATGCAGAATACTGGCAGCATTTCTGAGCTCTGCTGAGCCTTGAAATCCTAGCCGTTCAGTACTGATGGAACTCGGGGCTGATGAAGACACGGTTTGAAATGCATGGCTCTCGTGTTAGCATGCCGTACTTCCCTGACTTTGAAACTCTCAATTCTCCGAGAGCCTGACCCACTTTCCTTTGCTTGAAAGCAAGAGACTTGGAAAGCTTCCGCCATACTGAGCGGTGTCCCTCACCAGGGCGCAGTAGACCTCATGCTGTGTTCCGTGCGAGGATCAAAGCTTCTCTGGAACTAGCCAAGTGGGTCTACTCAGAGGTAAGCCCATGTTATTCAGTGGGGCTTACTCCTGTTGGCGCAGAGTGGGCTTTAAAGAATCTTTAAGTCCCTATAACTTTGATTTTCTTTAACAGTATTGTCTTTATAGCCTTATAACCAATTAGATCAAATACAAGTAGGCCTCTTGCTCTTTGCCCTCTTTCCCTGTTACTAACCAGATATGCAACAACCCTGATGAATGCCCCTTGTTCTTGCTTCTATGTGGGAATGTAAGAGATTGTGAACTAATTTGTTTTTGAGGTCTTAATGTCCCCACTGGCACCATCAGTCTGCCCTTTTCTGATACAAGGCAGAACAAGGCTAAAATGTTTAGGCTCTTTGTCTAAAAAGTAGGACAACTGAGAACAATACTGATAAGGTGAGGCTGGGCCTTAGTTCGCAGGACGTCCAAGGGTGAAATACTGACATCTTCCAATAAGGGCACTTGCCTGTCCTAAATGTTTTGGGTAAGGGGATGATCTCCTCCTTTTTCTATGATTGATTGATGGTGGTTGTACTTTGGGGTGTAGTCCTGTTAATGCTATTCTGATGTAGCTATAAAATAAGAGACAGCAGCCATTTTAGTGTGGTTCCTCTGATACTAGCTTGCCCGTTGTTGGCCTGAATAAAAATCATTTCTTTAATTTTATTCCTTGTCCGCTTGAGCTTTTTGGGCTTAATTTTCTTAACTAGTTACCCCGCAGTAACACTCCCAAGAAAACATTAGGACTGTAACCGTCGCGTTAGGATTGTAACCGTCGCATCTTTCCCAGACTGCCCCAGTGGATTCAGAATAGTTCTGACTGCTTCTGCGTACTCCTCCGGATTAGACCGATTCACGGAGGGCAGGTCTTCTGCCCATTTTCTAAGAACACCTGGCAGGTGCCAGGAAAGGTGTGTTGATGGGCATAATGGTGCCCCCAGGTACCATGTTGAGGATGAAGGTCAGCAGCAGGTATATTTATAAACAATCCTGTTTGCCGAGTCACAAGCAGGATGTAGCTTTGTGCACCACTTTATGATAAGAACAGTTATCTTGGTAAAGACCAGCCTTTTAACCTCAGAAATCATAAACAAAAGAACTTATGCTGAGAGAGAAATCAACCATATGCATATAAACAAAGCATCACTTATATAGAGATAAGAACATAAGAACTAGCTTGCTGGATCAGACCAGAGTCCATCTAGTCCAGCACTCTGCTACTTGCAGTGGCCCACCAGGTGCCTTTGGGAGCTCACCTGCAGGATGTGAAGGCAATGGCCTTCTGCTGCTACTGCTGCTCCTGATAGTTAAAAGATACATTCACAGTTCATCGTTTGGTTACAATTTGGATACCGTAACAAGTATTGTTTACAATATTAAACAGTCAGTTCAGAGGCTTTTTACATGGCTTTGGTTAACAGAACACTTAACAACATCTTTCCTCAGCAGAGACAGAGAGCTGACTATTTCCAGCTGTCACTATTAGAATGTTTGCTGAGATCTCCCAGAATTCTGTGCTGCTGCATGCAAGGCTGTAAAATCCGTCAGAGGACTCCTTGGTAAATGATGAGGCATGAGATAAAGCAAAACTGCATGCTTCCTCCCTGATTCCAAGTCTAAATATAAACAGAAATATTGGCCCTCAAATGTAGCCCAGCGTTCCATGATTTCCTGCTCTGTTGAAAACAGCAAAACATTTGCCTGCATCTTTGGTTAATTCCTGCAACTATGAACAAAGCATTCTTCACGGGCCACAAACAATTAGCTAGTAGCCCTGGCTACTGGACTCGGTTGGGTTTGCGTTCTGCCACCTGCTACATTGAAATTAATATCTGTTTTGGCTTTTGTCTGAAGGGCTGCCCTTGTTTATAGCTTTCTGTTGGAGAGGGTGAGGAGTTAATTATCTGTATAAATAAATAGCGTTCCTTTCTGTTCGGCTGGCACTGTTTGGACTCCCCTGGAGTGTAGCGACTTCAAAGGAAATGGCAAAATAGCATTTTGAAAACCATGCCGTTCAGCGTCCCCAATACAACTGAGCTGATTTTCTCGATGGGGTGTTGAACCAGCCACTCATTCCAAAACATAACTGGAACGTCGATGGAACGAAATTAGACCAGACAACTGGCATCGTAAGCTGGCTACGCGAGTCCTTGGATAGTTTAAGTCACGAGACAAGTTAATGGAATTTAAATTGATTATGGAGAATGGAATCAAGGATGGCATGTTTGCACTGGAATGAGAAATTGTAAACATACCGATAATATTCTTCTGAAGCTGGCTGGTAACTTGCAATTGCTCTGTGAAACTCAGCAGGGGTTATCCATCCATCCATCCATCCATCCATCCATCCATCCATCCATCCATCCATCCATCCATCCATCCATCCATCCATCCATCCATCCATCCTCATCCATCCATCCATCCATCCATCCATCCTCCCTCATCATCCATCCATCCATCCATCCATCCATCCATCCATCCATCCATCCACCATCCATCCATCCATCCATCCATCCATCCATCCATCCATCCATCCATCCATCCATCCATCCCTCCATCCATCCATTCCATCCATCCATCCATCCATCCATCCCGTGTCCAAATCCATCTATCTATCTATCTATCTATCTATCTATCTATCTATCTATCTATCTATCTATCTATCTATCTATCTATCTATCTATCTATCTATCTATCTATTATTTAGACTTTTATACCGCTCTATCCCCGAGGGGCTCCGGGCGGTGTACAACATAGAATCTCTGTACAATTATAAATATAATTAAAACCTTTAAAAAACAGCAGTAAAAATAACAAGAGGTGTCCGACAAACCCTAATTTTAAATCCTCCCCAGCAGGGAGGGAGCGGCGAGTCCCATTTGATGGGAAAAGCGTAGATATTAAGAGCTAAAAGGGGGTTAGTGGTTAAGAGCAGGAAGACTCTAATCTGGAGAACCGGGTTTGATTCCCCACTCCTCCACATGAGCGACAGACTCTTATCTGGTGAACCAGATGTGTTTCCGCCCTCCTACATTCCTGCTGGGTGACTTTGGGCTAGTCGCAGTTCGTCGGAACTCTCTCAGCCCCACCTATTTCACCAGGTGTCTGTTGCGGAGAGAGGAAGGGATGGAGTTTTTAAGCTGCCTTGAGTCTCTTTGTAGGAGAGGAAGGCGAGGTATCAATCCAAACTCTTCTTCAAGTCTCCACCTGCCCAATTGAGAGATTTCACAACCCATCTTGGTTTTTGCCATCCCTGACAATCATCTGCAAACTTGGCTTCATTGTTCCATTAGTTGCCTCCCTTCTTTCCACTCCATGTCAAGATCAGCCTCAATTTGGATCAAGTGGACAATGGTACAGACTCCACCTCTAAAGGCCCAGTCCCCTGACCTGGATCGCCCAGGCTGGACCAGTCTTGGAAACTCAACAGGGTCAGCCCTCATGAATACTTGGACAAGGGACCACTGATGAAGTCCAGGGATGCTCTGCAGAGGCAAGCAATGACAAACCACCTCCGTTCCTCTCATGCTGTGACCTGGGTGGCCCAGGCTAGACCAGTCTTGGAAACTCAACAGGATCAGCCCTTGTGAATACTTGGACAGGAGACCACTGATGAAGTCCAGGGCTGCTCTGCAGAGGCAAGCAATGACAAACCACCTCCGTTCCTCTCATGCTGTGACCTGAGTGGCCCAGGCTAGACCAGTCTTGGAAACTCAACAGGATCAGCCCTCGTGAATACTTGGACAGGAGACCACTGATGAAGTCCAGGGCTGCTCTGCAGAGGCAAGCAATGACAAACCACCTCAGTTCATCTCGTGCTGTGACCTAGCAGGCTAGACCAGTCTTGGAAACTCAACAGGGTCAGCCCTCATGAATACGTGGACAGGCGACCACTGATGAAGTCCAGGGCTGCTCTGCAGAGGCAAGCAATGACAAACCACCTCAGTTCCTCTCATGCTGTGACCTGGCTGGCCCAGGCTAGCCTGATCTCATTGGATCTCAGAAGCTAAATAGGGTTGACTTGGATAAGTATTTGGATGGGAAACCCCCAAGGAAGTCCAGGGCCGCTACCCTGAAGAAAACAATGGCAAACCACCAAGAAAGTTCCACACACATCCCATTTTTAAAATAATCCTCCTTTTCTAAACTATTAATCTCTGAAGCGGCGCAATCAGCTTGTAATAATCTTAGCCCTCTCACCCAGAAGTTTAATTATAGGTGTGCAATTCATTTGTTTTTATTATTAACTGTAAGCAATTCGGGGAGCGATTGGAAGCAATTAGCAGCTCCGTAGGTAACTGATGTATCATTAGCCGCCAAGTTCTATATTTAACAGCACCGCTTTTACAGGGGGGAATGGTGTAAAGCTATGGCTAATTGCGCAGGGCCGATCGCTATTGTTGCCGCCATAATGGGGGAATCGCTGTGCTGACGAATCAAAATGATCAGTCACGGGACGATAAAGAGACTGTCCCTCTAATCACACACAATAAGACGATACACAGCACAAGATGGGTAAATTGTGTTTATTTTTTATTTATTTTATTTATTTTTATTTTATTGAATGTATATGCCGCCCTTCCCCTAACGGGCTCAGAGCAGCTTCCAACAGATAACAACACAATAAGATCCCGAGAGCCAGCGGGGTGTAGTGGTTAAGAGCAGGCGGATTGTAATCTGGAGAACCGGGTTTGATTCCCCGCTCCTCCACCTGAGTGGCGGAGGCTTATCTGGTGAACCGGATGTGTTTCCGCACTCCTACTTTTCCTGCTGGGGGACCCTGGGCTAGTCACAATTCTCTCAGAACTCCTGCACGTGAGCTCCCAAAGGCACCTGGTGGGCCACTGCGAGTAGCAGAGTGCTGGACTAGATGGACTCTGGTCTGATCCAGCAGGCTCGTTCTGATGTTCTTATGTTCTAAGGTGTCTGTTGTGGGAAGAGGAAGGGAAAGGCGGTTGTCAGCCACCTTGAACCTCCTTCCAGGAGAGAACGGTGGGGTATAAATCCAAGCTCTTCTTCTTCGACTTAAAAACCACAGAGAGCAACTGAAACATTTAACCCGAAGACACGAAAATTCTTATCCTTAGAAGCCTTCTGAAGTATGAAAGAAAAAGGGAGAGAGTCGGGAACAAAGGAGGCTATAGAACCGTAGATCCATCAACCATACACCTGGTGGAACTGCTCTGTGTTACCGTGCTTGTGTTAAGCACTGTCCACTCAAAGCCATCTTCAAGGCAGGAGATGAAGAGAGGTGGTTAACCACTACCTGCCCCTCTGCAGGGATCCTGGACTTCTTCGGTTGCCCCCTATCCAAGTACAAACCCGGGTCTACTCATTCAAGTTATAACCCCGGTCAGCCTTAGCTTCCAAACTCTGATGAGATCCTGCTCGATTGAGTGATCTAGATCAGGGCGGTGGGGAAATTACCAGCATGGAATCCACACGTGGACTGGCAACATTCAGCCGATGGAATGAGGAGAAAAGGTATTTTTTATCTTTCTGAATATTGTTTCTATCTTTACTGAGTTTTTTTAATCTTTACTGCAAACGTGGCTTCCTCTCATGTAGGAGTTTGGATTTCAGCATCCGATGCTGGAGCAGAGCTTTTAAAATCCCCCAGACTGCACACAATCCATTCCAAAAGTCCTCTGTGGCTCGAAGAAGAAGAAGAAGAAGAAGAAGAGGAGGAGGAGGAGGAGGAGGAGGAGGAGTTTGGATTTATATCCCCCTTTCTCTCCTGCAGGAGACTCAAAAGGGGCTGACAATCTCCTTGCCCTTCCCCCCTCACAACAAACACCCTGTGAGGTGGGTGTGGCTGAGAGAGCTCAGAAGAGCTGTGACTAGCCCAAGGTCACCCAGCTGGCGTGTGTGGGAGTGTACAGGCTAATCTGAATTCCCCAGAGAAGCCTCCACAGCTCAGGCGGCAGAGCTGGGAATCAAACCCGGTTCCTCCAGATTAGATACACAAGCTCTTAACCTCCTACGCCACTGCTGCTCCTAAGGAGCCAATTCTTCCCATTCCTTGATTTATATAACGTTTGGCCCTAATTTCCCTTTGAATTCCGCACCCGTCGTGATATTTTTAGAGCCAAGCAAACACTTTTGCAGTAGCTTAAAAAATGTATGGCGTGTTTACATATTTATTTTTCTCATGTTGGTATACAAATGGGCCGCGC